>NC_083712.1:5666808-5969213 GCF_033118175.1 Dama dama | reverse complement strand
CTCATATTTTACAGAGCTTTTCATGCTCCTCGTATTTTTCAGAACTTTTCGTGCTCCTCGTATTTTCAGACCTTTTCATGCTCCTCGAATTTTTCACACCTTTTCTTGCTCCTCGTATTTTTCACACCTTTTCATGCTCCTCATGTTTTCCACACCTTTCATGCTCTTCATATTTTTCACAGCGTTTCATGCTCTTCATATTTTCACACCGTTTCATCCTCCTCATATTTTTGAGACGTTTTCATGCTCCTCATGTTTTTCACACATTTTCATGCTCCTCGTATTTTCCAGACCTTTTCATGCTCCTCGTATTTTCCAGACCTATTCATGCTCCCCGTATTTTTCAGACCTTTTCATTTTCCTCGTATTTTTGACATCTTTTCATGCTCCTCGTAATTTTCAGACCATTTCATGCTCCTCATATTTTTCAGACCTTTTCATTCTCCTAGTATTTTTCTGATCTTTTCCTGCTCCTTGTACTTTTCAGACCTTTTCATGCTCCTCATATTTCTCACACCTTTCATGCTCTTCATATTTTTCACACGGTTTCATGCTCATGATATTTTCACACCGTTTCATGCTCCTCATATTTTTGATAACATTTCATGCTCCTCTTATTTTTCACACCTTTTCATGCTTCCCGTATTTTCCAGACCTTTTCATGCTCCTCATATTTTTCAAACATTTTCATATTCCTCCTATTTTTCACACCTTTTCACGCTCCTTGTATTTTTCAGACATTAAGGCCCCTCGTACATTTCACACCTTTTCATGCTCCTCGTATTTTTCACACCTTTTCATGCTCCTCATATTGTTCACACCTTTTCTTGCTCTTCATATTTTTCACATCTTTTAATGCTCCTCATATTTTTCATACCTTTTCATGCTTCTCATGTTTTTCACACGTTTTCATGCTCTTCCTGTTTTTCCCACCTTTTCATGCTCTTCGTGTTTTTCACTCCTTTTAATGCTCTTCATATTTTTCAGGACTTTTCACGCTCTTGATATTTTTCTCACCTTTTCATGCTCTCCGTGTTTTTCACACCTTTTCTTGCTCTTCTTGTTTTCCACACCTTTTCCTGCTCCTCATATTTCTTCACACCATTTCATGCTCTTCATATTTTCACAGCATTTCATGCTAGTCATATTTTTGACACCTTTTCATGCTCCTCATATTTTTCAGACCTTTTCATGCTCCTCGTGTTTTTCAGACTTTTTCACACTCCTCATATTTTTCAGACATTCAGGCCCCTCATATTGTTCAGACATTTTCATGGTCCTCGTATTTTTCAGACCTTTTCATGCTCCCTGTATTTTTCATAACTTTCATGCTCCTCGTATTTTTCAGACCTTTTCATGCTCCCTGTATTTTTCATACCTTTCATGGTCTTCGTATTTTTCAGACATTTTCATGCTCCTCGTGTTTTTCAGACCTTTTCATGCTCCTCGTGTTTTTCAGACCTTTTCATGCTCCTCGTATTTTTCACACCTTTTCATGCTCCTCATATTGTTCACAACTTTTCATGCTCTTCATATTTTTCACATCGTTTCATGCTCCTCATATTTTTCATACCGTTTCATGCTCCTCATATTTTTCACATCTTTTTATGTTCGTCATATATTTGATACGATTTAAAGCTCTTCATATTTTTCATACCATTTCATGCTCTTCATATTTTCACAACGTTTCATGCTCCTCATATTTTTCAGACCGTTTCATGTTCCTCATATATTTCACACCTTTTCATGCTTCTCATATTTTTGACACCTTTTCATGATCCTCGTCTTTTTCAGACCGTTTCATGCTTCTCGTATTTTTCACACCTTTTCATGATCCTCGTCTTTTTCAGACCGTTTCATGCTTCTCGTATTTTTCACACCTTTTCATGCTCCTCGTATTATTCACACCTTTTCATGCTCCTCGCCTTTTTCAGACCTTTTCATGCTCCTTGTAATTTTCAGACCTTTTCATGCTCCTCGTATTATATAGACCTTTTCATGCTCTGAGTATTTTTCAGACCTTTTCATGCTCCTCGTATTTTTCAGACCTTTTTTTGCTCCTCGTATTTTTACACCTTTTCATGCTCCTTGTATTTTTCAGACCGTTTCATGCTCCTCGTATTTTTCAGACCTTTTCATGCTCCTCGTATTTTACAGAGCTTTTCATGCTCCTCGTATTTTTCAGAACTTTTCGTGCTCCTCGTATTTTCAGACCTTTTCATGCTCCTCGAATTTTTCACACCTTTTCATGCTCCTCATGTTTTCCACACCTTTCATGCTCTTCATATTTTTCACAGCGTTTCATGCTCTTCATATTTTCACACCGTTTCATCCTCCTCATATTTTTGAGACGTTTTCATGCTCCTCATGTTTTTCACACATTTTCATGCTCCTCGTATTTTCCAGACCTTTTCATGCTCCTCGTATTTTCCAGACCTATTCATGCTCCCTGTATTTTTCAGACCTTTTCATTTTCCTCGTATTTTTGACATCTTTTCATGCTCCTCGTAATTTTCAGACCATTTCATGCTCTTCATATTTTTCAGAACTTTTCATGCTCCTCGTATTTTTCACACATTTTCATATTCCTCCTATTTTTCACACCTTTTCACGCTCCTCGTATTTTTCAGACATTCAGGCACCTCGTATTTTTCAGACATTTTCATGCTCCTCGTGTTTTTCAGACCTTTTCATGCTCCTCATATTTTACAGAGCTTTTCATGCTCCTCGTATTTTTCAGAACTTTTCGTGCTCCTCGTATTTTCAGACCTTTTCATGCTCCTCGAATTTTTCACACCTTTTCTTGCTCCTCGTATTTTTCACACCTTTTCATGCTCCTCATGTTTTCCACACCTTTCATGCTCTTCATATTTTTCACAGCGTTTCATGCTCTTCATATTTTCACACCGTTTCATCCTCCTCATATTTTTGAGACGTTTTCATGCTCCTCATGTTTTTCACACATTTTCATGCTCCTCGTATTTTCCAGACCTTTTCATGCTCCTCGTATTTTCCAGACCTATTCATGCTCCCCGTATTTTTCAGACCTTTTCATTTTCCTCGTATTTTTGACATCTTTTCATGCTCCTCGTAATTTTCAGACCATTTCATGCTCCTCATATTGTTCACAACTTTTCATGCTCTTCATATTTTTCACATCTTTTCATGCTCCTCATATTTTTCATACCGTTTCATGATCCTCATATATTTCACACCTTTTCATGCTTCTCATATTTTTGACACCTTTTCATGATCCTTGTATTTTTCAGACTGTTTCATGCTTCTCATATTTTTCACACCTTTTCATGCTCCTCGTATTTTTCACAACTTTTCATGCTCTTCATATTTTTCACACCGTTTCATGCTCTTCATGTTTCCATACTGTTTCATGCTCCTCATATTTTTCAGATATTTTCATGCTCCTCGTATTTTCCAGACCTTTTCATGCTCCTCGTACTTTTCACAACTTTTCATGCTCCTTGTAGTTTTCAGACCTTTTCATGCTCCTCATATTTATCACACCTTTCATGCTCTTCATATTTTTCACACCGTTTCATGCTCTTTATATTTTCACACCGTTTCATGCTCCTCATATTTTTGATACCTTTTCATACTCCTCTTATTTTTTAGACCTTTTCATGCTCCTCGTATTTTTCAGACCTTTTCATGCTCCCCGTATTTTTCATACCTTTCATGGTCCTCATATTTTTCAGAACAATTCATGCTTCTCGTATTTTTCACACCTTTTCATGCTCCTCGTATTTTTCAGACCTTTTCATGCTCCCCGTATTTTTCATACCTTTCATGGTCCTCGTATTTTACAGAACGATTCATGCTCCCCGTATTTTACATACCTTTCATGGTCCTCGTATTTTTCAGACCTTTTCATGCTCCTCGTATTTTTCACACCTTTTCATGCTCCTCGTATTTTTCACACCTTTTCATGCTCCTCATATTTCACAACTTTTCATGCTCTTCATATTTTTTACATATTTTCATGCTCCTCATTTTTTTCATAGCATTTCATGCTCCTCATATTTTTCACATCTTTTCATGGTCCTCATATTTTTGACACGTTTTAAACGTGTTCATATTTTCACACCGTTTCATGCTCCTCACGTTTTTTAGACCTTTTCATGCTCCTCATATTTTTCAGAACTTTATATGCTCCTCGTATTTTTCACACCTTTTCATGCTTCTAGTATTTTACAGAGCTTTTCATGATCCTTGTATTTTTCACACCTTTTCATGCTCTTTGTATTTTTCACACCTTTTCATGCTACTCGTATTTTTCAGACCTTTTCATGCTCCCCATATTTTCAGACCTTTTCATGCTCCTACTATTTTTCACACCTTTTTATGCTACTCGTATTTTTCACACCTTTTCATGCTCCTCGTATTTTTCAGACATTTTCATGCTCCTCGTATTTTTCAGACCTTTTCATGCTCCTCGTATTTTTCACACCTTTTCATGCTCCTCGTATTTTTCAGACCTTTTCATGCTCCTACTATTTTTCACACCTTTTCATGCTCCTCACATTTTCACACATTTTCATGCTCTTCCTATTTTTCACACCTTTTCATGCTCTTCATATTTTTCACACCGTTTCATGCTCTTCATATTTTTCACACCTTTTCATGCTCTTCATATTTTTTACACGTTTTCATGCTTTTCATATATTTCACACAGTTTCATGCTTTTCATATTTTTCACACAGTTTCATGCTCTTCATATATTTCACACCTTTTCATGCTTCTCATATTTTTGACACCTTTTCATGATCCTCGTCTTTTTCAGACCGTTTCATGCTTCTCGTATTTTTCACACCTTTTCATGCTCCTCGTATTTTACACAACTTTTCATGCTCCTCGTATTTTTCAAACCTTTTCATGCTCCTCGTATTTTTCACACATCTTCATGCTCTTGTGTTTTTCACACCTTTTCATGCTCCTCGCATTTTTCAGACCTTTTCATGCTCCTTGTAATTTTCAGACCTTTTCATGCTCCTCGTATTATATAGACCTTTTCATGCTCCGAGTATTTTTCAGACCTTTTCATGCTCCTCGTATTTTTCAGACCTTTTTTTGCTCCTCGTATTTTTACACCTTTTCATGCTCCTTGTATTTTTCAGACCGTTTCATGCTCCTCGTATTTTTCAGACCTTTTCATGCTCCTCGTATTTTACAGAGCTTTTCATGCTCCTCGTATTTTTCAGAACTTTTCGTGCTCCTCGTATTTTCAGACCTTTTCATGCTCCTCGAATTTTTCACACCTTTTCTTGCTCCTCGTATTTTTCATACCTTTTCATGCTCCTCATGTTTTCCACACCTTTCATGCTCTTCATATTTTTCACAGCGTTTCATGCTCTTCATATTTTCACACCGTTTCATCCTCCTCATATTTTTGAGACGTTTTCATGCTCCTCATGTTTTTCACACATTTTCATGCTCCTCGTATTTTCCAGACTTTTTCATGCTCCTCGTATTTTCCAGACCTATTCATGCTCCCCGTATTTTTCAGACCTTTTCATTTTCCTCGTATTTTTGACATCTTTTCATGCTCCTCGTAATTTTCAGACCATTTCATGCTCCTCATATTTTTCAGACCTTTTCATTCTCCTAGTATTTTTCCGATCTTTTCCTGCTCCTTGTACTTTTCAGACCTTTTCATGCTCCTCATATTTCTCACACCTTTCATGCTCTTCATATTTTTCACACGGTTTCATGCTCATGATATTTTCACACCGTTTCATGCTCCTCATATTTTTGATAACATTTCATGCTCCTCTTATTTTTCACACCTTTTCATGCTTCCCGTATTTTCCAGACCTTTTCATGCTCCTCGTATTTTTCAGACATTTACATGCTCCTCGTGTTTTTCAGACCTTTTCATGCTCCTCGTATTTTTCACACATTTTCATATTCCTCCTATTTTTCACACCTTTTCACGCTCCTTGTATTTTTCAGACATTAAGGCCCCTTGTACTTTTCACACCTTTTCATGCTCCTCGTATTTTTCACACCTTTTCATGCTCCTCATATTGTTCACACCTTTTCTTGCTCTTCATATTTTTCACATCTTTTAATGCTCCTCATATTTTTCATACCTTTTCATGCTCCTCGTATTTTTCAGACCTTTTCATGCTCCCTGTATTTTTCATACCTTTCATGGTCCTCGTATTTTTCAGACCGTTTCATGCTCTTCCTGTTTTTCACACCTTTTCTTGCCCTTCGTGTTTTTCACTCCTTTTAATGCTCTTCATATTTTTCAGGACTTTTCACGCTCTTGATATTTTTCTCACCTTTTCATGCTCTCCGTGTTTTTCACACCTTTTCTTGCTCTTCGTGTTTTCCACACCTTTTCCTGCTCCTCATATTTCTTCACACCATTTCATGCTCTTCATATTTTCACAGCATCATGCTATCCATATTTTTGACACCTTTTCATGCTCCTCATATTTTTCAGACCTTTTCATGCTCCTCGTGTTTTTCAGACCTTTTCACGCTCCTCATATTTTTCAGACATTCAGGCCCCTCGTATTTTTCAGACATTTTCATGCTCCTCGTGTTTTTCAGACCTTTTCACGCTCCTCGTATTTTTCAGACATTCAGGCCCCTCGTATTTTCAGAACTTTTCATGGTCCTCGTATTTTTCAGACCTTTTCATGCTCCTCGTATTTTTCACACCTTTTCATGCTCCTCATATTGTTCACAACTTTTCATGCTCTTCATATTTTTCACATCTTTTCATGCTCCTCATATTTTTCATACCGTTTCATGATCCTCATATATTTCACACCTTTTCATGCTTCTCATATTTTTGACACCTTTCATGATCCTTGTATTTTTCAGACTGTTTCATGCTTCTCATATTTTTCACACCTTTTCATGCTCCTCGTATTTTTCACAACTTTTCATGCGCTTCATATTTTTCACACCGTTTCATGCTCTTCATGTTTCCATACTGTTTCATGCTCCTCATATTTTTCAGATATTTTCATGCTCCTCGTATTTTCCAGACCTTTTCATGCTCCTCGTACTTTTCACAACTTTTCATGCTCCTTGTAGTTTTCAGACCTTTTCATGCTCCTCATATTTATCACACCTTTCATGCTCTTCATATTTTTCACACCGTTTCATGCTCTTAATATTTTCACACCGTTTCATGCTCCTCATATTTTTGATACCTTTTCATACTCCTCTTATTTTTAGACCTTTTCATGCTCCTCGTATTTTTCAGACCTTTTCATGCTCCCCGTATTTTTCATACCTTTCATGGTCCTCATATTTTCAGAACAATTCATGCTTCTCGTATTTTTCACACCTTTTCATGCTCCTCGTATTTTTCAGACCTTTTCATGCTCCCCGTATTTTTCATACCTTTCATGGTCCTCGTATTTTACAGAACGATTCATGCTCCCCGTATTTTACATACCTTTCATGGTCCTCGTATTTTTCAGACCTTTTCATGCTCCTCGTATTTTTCACACCTTTTCATGCTCCTCGTATTTTTCACACCTTTTCATGCTCCTCATATTTCACAACTTTTCATGCTCTTCATATTTTTTACATATTTTCATGCTCTCATTTTTTTCATAGCATTTCATGCTCCTCATATTTTTCACATCTTTTCATGGTCCTCATATTTTTGACACTTTTTAAACGTGTTCATATTTTCACACCGTTTCATGCTCCTCACGTTTTTTAGACCTTTTCATGCTCCTCATATTTTTCAGAACTTTATATGCTCCTCGTATTTTTCACACCTTTTCATGCTTCTAGTATTTTACAGAGCTTTTCATGATCCTTGTATTTTTCACACCTTTTCATGCTCTTTGTATTTTTCACACCTTTTCATGCTACTCGTATTTTCAGACCTTTTCATGCTCCCCATATTTTCAGACCTTTTCATGCTCCTACTATTTTTCACACCTTTTTATGCTACTCGTATTTTTCACACCTTTTCATGCTCCTCGTATTTTTCAGACATTTTCATGCTCCTCGTATTTTTCAGACCTTTTCATGCTCCTCGTATTTTTCACACCTTTTCATGCTCCTCGTATTTTTCAGACCTTTTCATGCTCCTACTATTTTTCACACCTTTTCATGCTCCTCACATTTTCACACATTTTCATGCTCTTCCTATTTTTCACACATTTTCATGCTCTTTGTATTTTTCAGACATTTTCATGCTCTTGGTAATTTTTCACACCTTTTCATGCTCTTCATATATTTCACACCTTTTCATGCTCTTCGTATTTTTCACACCTTTTCATGCTCTTCATATTTTTCACACCGTTTCATGCTCTTCATATTTTTCACACCTTTTCATGCTCTTCATATTTTTTACACGTTTTCATGCTTTTCATATATTTCACACAGTTTCATGCTTTTCATATTTTTCACACAGTTTCATGCTCTTCATATTTTTCACACCTTTTCATGCTCTTCATATTTTTCACACCTTTTCATGCTCTTCATATTTTTCACTCCGTTCTATGCTTCTCATATTTTCTCATCGTTTCATGCTCCTCATATTTTTACACCGTTTCATGCTCTTTATCTTTTTCACACCATATCATGCTCTTCGTATTTTTCACACCTTTTCATGCTCTTTATATATTTTACAACTTTTCATGCACTTCGTATGTTTCACACCTTATCATGCTTCTCATATTATTCACACCTTTTCATGCTCCTCATATTTTTCACACCGTTTCATGCTCCTCATATTTTCACACCGTTTCATGTCTTCATATTTTTCACACCATTTCATGCTTTTCGTATTTTTCACACCTTTTCATGCTCTTTGTATATTTCACACCTTTTCATGCACTTCGTATGTTTCACACCTTATCATGCTCCTCATATTATTCACACCGGTTCATGCTCCTCGTGTTTTTCAGAACTTTTCATGCTCCTCATATTTTTCAGACCTTTTCATGCTCCTCGTATTTTTCACACCTTTCATGCTCCTCGTATTTTTTAGACGTTGTCATGCTCCTCGTATTTTTCACACCTTTTCATGCTCCTGGTATTTTTCACACCTTTTCATGCTCCTTGTATTTTTCACACCTTTTCATGCTTATCATGTTTTACAACACCTTTTCATGCTCCTGCTATTTTTCAGACAGTTTCATGCTCCTCATATTTTTCACACATTTTTAAGCTCTTCATATTTTGTACACCTTTTCAGGCTCTTCATGTTTTTGAACACCGCTTCATGCTCCTCCTATTTTCCAGATAGTTTCATGCTCCTCATGTTTTTTACTTGTTTTGAACCTATTCATATTTTTAACACCTTTTCATGCTCTTCATGGTTTTCAACACCGTTTCATGCTCCTGCTATTTTCCAGATGGTTTCACGCTCCTCATATTTTTAAAACCTTTTGAGGCTCTTCATATATTTCCCACCTTTTCAGGCTCTTCATGTTTTTCAACACTACTTCATGCTCCTCCTATTTTTCAGACCGTTTCATGCTCCTCATATTTTTGACACCTTTTGAAGCTCTTCATATTTTTCATACTTTTTCAGGCTCTTCATGTGTTCAAAACCACTTCATGCTACTCCAATTTTCAGACCGTTTCATGCTCCTCATATTTTTCACACCTTTTGAAATTCTTCATATTTTTCACATTTTTTCAGGCTCTTCATGTTTTTGAACACCGCTTCATGATCCTCCTATTTTTCAGACCGTTTCATGCTCCTCATATTTTTTCACCTTTTGAAGCTCTTCATTTGTTTCACACATTTTCAGACCCTTCATGCTTTTCAACACCGCTTTATGCTGCACCTATTTTTCAGAACAGTTTCAAGCTCCTCATATTTTTGACACTTTTTAAACCTCTTCATATTTTTCACACCTTGTCAGGCTCTTCATGTTTTTGAACACCACTTCATGCTCCACATATTTTTAAGACCGTTTCATGCTCCTCATATTTTTCACACATTTTCAGGCTCTTCATGTTTTTGAACACCATTTCATGCTTCTCATATTTATGACACCTTTTGAAGCTCTTCATGTATTTCACTCCTCTTCAGGCTCTTGGTGGTTTCAACACCATTACATGCTCCTCCTATTTTTCAGACCATTTCATGCTCCTCATATTTTTGACAACTTTTGAAGCTCTTCATATTTTTCAAACCTTTTCAGGCTCTCCATGTTTTTCAGCACCATTTGATGCTCCTCTTATTTTCAGACTGTTTCATGCTCCTAATGTTTTTCACACCTTTTCAGGCTATTCATTTTTTTCAACTCCACTTCATGCTCCTCCTATTTTTCAGACCGTTTCATGTTCCTCCTATTTGTGACACCTTTGAATCTCTTCATATATTTCACACCTTTCCAGGCTCTTCATGTTTTTCAACACCGCTTCATGCTCCTTCTATTTTTGACACCTTTTGAAGCTCTTCATATTTTTTACACCTTTTCAGGCTCTTCATGTTTTTCACACCTTTTCAGGCTCTTCATGTTTTGCAACACCCCTTCATGCTCTTCCTATTTTTCGGACCCTTTGAAACTCCTCCTATTTTTGACACGTTTTTAAGTTCTTCATATTTTTCACACCATTTCAGGTTCTTCATGTTTTTGAACGCCGTTTCATGCTCCTCATATTTTTCAGACTGTTTCATGATCCTCATATTTTTGACACCATTTGAAGCTCTTCATATATTTCACACATTTTCAGGCTCTTCATGTTTTTCACACCTTTACAGGCTCTTCATGTTTTGCAACACCGCTTCATGCTCCTCCTATTTTTCAGACCGTTTCATGCTCCTCATATTTTTGACAATTTTGAAGCTCTTCATGTATTTCACACCTTTTCAGGCTCTTCATGTTTTTCAACACCGCTTCTTATTCCTCCTATTCTTCAGACCTTTTCATGCTCCTCATATTTTTGACACCTTTTGAAGCTCTTCATATATTTCACACCTTTTCAGGCTCCTCATGTTTTTCAACACCGCGTCATGCTCCTCCTGTTTTTCAGACCGTTTCATGCTCCTCATATTTTTGACACCTTTTGAAGCTCTTCTTATTTTTCACACCTTTTCAGGCTTTTCATGTTTTTCAACACCGCTTCATGCTCCTCCTATTTTTCAGACCGTTTCATTCTCATTATATTATTGACAAGTTTTGAAGCTCTTCATATTTTTCACACCATTTCAGGCTCTTCATGTTTCTGAACACCGTTTCTTGCTCCTCATAATTTTACATGTTTTGAAACTCTTCATATTTTTCACACCTTTTCAGGCTCTTCATATTTTTCAACACCGCTTCATGCTCCTCTTATTTTTCAGACCGTTTCATGTTCTCCATGTATTTCCAACCCTTTGAAGCTCTTCATATTTTTCACACCTTTTCAGGCTATTCATGTTTTTGAACACCGTTTCATGCTCCTCCTATTTTTCAGAACGTTTCATGCTCCTCATGTATTTCACACCTTTTGAAGCTCTTCATAATTTTCACACCTTTTCTGGCTCTTCATGATTTTGAACACCGTTTCATGCTCCTCCTATTTTTCAGACCGTTTCATGCTCCTCATATTTTTGACACCTTTTGAAGCTGTTCATATTTTTCACACCTTTTCAGGCTCCCCATGTTTTTCAACAGGGCTTCATGATTCTCTTGTTTTTCAGACCGTTTCATGCTCCTCATATTTTTGACACATTTTGAAGCTCTTCATATTTTTCACACCTTTTTAGGCTCTTCATGTTTTTCAACATCACTTCATGCTCCTCCTATTTTTCAGACCGTTTCATGCTCTTCATATTTTTGACACTTTTTAAGCTCTTCATATTTT
The DNA here is from genome assembly GCF_033118175.1 of Dama dama. NCBI lineage: Eukaryota > Metazoa > Chordata > Mammalia > Artiodactyla > Cervidae > Dama > Dama dama. The sequence goes on along the minus strand of NC_083712.1, from coordinate 5,957,411 downwards.
TCACACCTTTTCTGGCTCTTCATGATTTTCAACACCGCTTCATGCTCGTCCTACTTTCCAGACCGTTTCATGCTCGTCTCATTTTTGACACCTTGAAGCTCTTCATATTTCTCACCACTTTTAAGCTCTTCATGTTTTTCACACGTTTTCAGGCTCTTCATGTTTTTCAACACCGCTTCATGCTCCTCCCATTTTTCAGACCGTTTGATGCTTCTCCTATTTTTCAGACCGTTTCATGCTCCTCATATTTTTGACACCTTTTGAAGCTCTTCATATTTTGCACACCATTTCATGCTCTTCATGTTTTTGAACACCGCTTCATGCTCCTCCTATATTTCAGACCGTTTCATGCTCCTTCTATTTTGACACCTTTTGAAGCTCTTCATATTTTTCACACCATTTGAGGCTCTTTATGTTTTTGAACACCGTTTAATGCTCCTCCTATTTTTCAGACCGTTTCATGCTCCTCTTATTTTTGACACCTTTTGAAGCTCTTCATATTTTACTCACCTTTTCAGGCTCTTCATGTTTTTCAACACTGCTTCATGCTCCTCCTATTTTTCAGAACGTTTCATGCTCCTCATGTATTTCCAACCTTTTGAAGCTCTTCATATTTTTCACACCTTTTCAGGCTCTTCATGTTTTTGAACACCACTTCATGCTCCTCCTATTTTTCAGACCGTTTCATGCTCCTCATTTTTTTGACTCGTTTTGAAGCTCTTCATATTTTCACACTTTTTTAAACTCTTCATATTTTTCACACCTTTTCAGGCTCTTCAGGTTTTTGAACACCGTTTCATGCTCCTCCTATTATTCAAACCGTTTCATGCTCCTCCTTTTTTTGACACCTTTTGAAGCTCTTCACTTTTTTCACACATTTTCAGGCTCTTCATATTTTTGAACACCGCTTCATGCTTCTCCTACTTTTCAGACCGTTTCATGCTCTTCATATTTTTGACACCTTTTGAAGCTCTTCATATTTTTCACACCCTTTGAAGCTCTTCTTATATTTCACACCTTTTCAGACTTTTCATGTTTTCGAACACCACTTCAAGTTCCTCCTATTTTTGTGACCGTTTCATGCTCTTCATATTTTTGACACGTTTTGAAGCTCTTTATATTTTTCACACCTTTTCAGGCTCTTCATATTCTTGAACACCTTTTCATGCTCCTCCTATTTTTCAGACAGTTTCATGCTCCTCATCTATTTCATACCTTTTGAAGCTCTTCATATTTTTCACACCTTTTCAGGCTCTTCATGTTTTTCAACACCACTTCATGCTGTTCTATTTTTCAGATCGTTTCATGCTCTTCTTATTTTTGACACCTTTTGAAGCTCCTCATATATTTCACACCATTTCAGGCTCTTCATGTTTTTCAACACCACTTCATGCTCCTCCTATTTTTAAGATCGTTTCATATTCCTCATATTTTTCATACCTTTTGGAGGTCTTCATATTTTTCACACCTTTTCAGGCTCTTCATGTTTTTGAGCACCGTTTCATGCTCCTCCTATTTTTCACACGTTTTGAAGCTCTTCATATTTTTCTCACATTTTAAGTCTCTTCATGTTTTTCAACAACGCTTCATACTCCTCCTATTTTTCACACCTTTTCAAGCTCTTCATATTTTACACATCTTTTCAGGCTCTTCATGATTTTGAACAACACTTCATGCTCCTACTATTTTCTGACCGTTTCAATCTCCTCATGTATTTCACACCATTTGAAGCTCTTCATATTTTTCACACCTTTTCAGGCTCTTCATGATTTTGAACAGCGTTTCATGCTGCTCCTATTTTTCAGACCGTTTCATACTCCTCGTATTTTTGACACATTTTGAAGCTCTTCATATATTTCACACCTTTTCAGGCTCTTCATATTTTTCAACACCACTTCATGCTGCTCCTATTTTTCAGACCGTTTCATGCTCCTCATATTTTTGGCACCTTTTGAGCTCTTCATATTTTTCACACCTTTTCACGCTCTTCATGTTTTTAAACACTGTTTCATGCTCCACCTATTTTTCAGACCGTTTCATTCTCCTCGTATTTTTGACACATTTTGAAGCTCTTCATATATTTCACACCTTTTCAGGCTCTTCATATTTTTCAACACCACGTCATGCTGCTCCTATTTTTCAGACCGTTTCATGCTCCTCATATTTTTGACAGCTTTTGAAGCTCTTCATATTTTTCACACCTTTTCAGGCTCTTCATATTTTTGAACACCGCTTCATGCTCCTCATATGTTCAGACCGTTTCATGCTCCTCATATTTTTGACACGTTTTCAAGCTCCTCCTATTTTTCACACCTTTTCAGGCTCTTCATGTTTTTCAACACCGCCTCATGCTCCTCCTATTTTTCAGACCGTTTCGTGCTCCTCATATTTTTCACACCTTTTGAAGCTCTTTATATTTTTCACACCTTTTCAGGCTCTTCATGTTTTTCAAAACCACTTCATTCTCCTACAATTTTCAGATCGTTTCATGCTCATCTCATTTTTTACCCCTTTTGAAGCTATTCATATTTTTCACACCTTTTGAAGCTCTTCATATTTTTCACACGTTTACAAGCTCTTCATGTTTTTCAACACCGTTTCGTGCTCCTCCTCTTTTTCAGACGGTTTCATGCTCCTCATATTTTTCACTCCTTTTTAAGCTCTTCATATTTTTCACACCTTTTCAGGCTCTTCATGTTTTTGAGCACAGCTTCATGCTCCTCCTATTTTTCAGACCGTTTCATGCTCCTTATATTTTTCACACCTTTTGAAGCTCTTCATATTTTTCACACCTTTTCAGGCTCTTCATGTTTTTGAACACCACTTCATGCTCCTCGTATGTTCAGACCGTTTCATGCTCCTCATATTTTTGACACCTTTTGAAGCTCCTCCTATTTTCCACACCTTTTCAGGCTCTTCATGTTTTTCACCAACACTTCATGCTCCTCCTATTTTTCAGACGGTTACAATCTCCACATATTTTTGACACCTTTTGAAGCTTTTCAGATATTTCACAAATTTTCAGGTTCTTCATGATTTTCAACACCACTTCATGCTCCTCCTATTGTTCAAACTGAATCATGCTCGTCATATTTTTGACACCTTTTGAAGCTCTTCATATTTTTCCCACTTTTTCAGGCTCTTCATGTTTTTCAACACCGCTTCATGCTCCTCATATTTTTCAGACCGATTCATGCTCCTCATATTTTTGACACCTTTTGAATCTCTTCATATATTTCACAGCTTTTCAGGCTCTTCATGTTTTTGAACACCACTTTTGGTCCTCCTATTTTTCACACCGTTTCATGCTCCTCATATTTTTGACACATTTTGAAGCTCTTCATATATTTCACACGTTTTCAGGCTCTTCATGTTTTTGAACACCACTTGTGGTCCTCCTATTTTTCACACCGTTTCATGCTCCTCATGTTTTTGACACCTTTTGAAGCTCTTCATATTTTTCACACCATTTCACGCTCTTCATGTTTTTGAACACCGCTTCATGCTCCTCCTATAATTCAGACCGTTTCATGCTCCTCCTATTTTTGACACCTTTTGAAGCTCTTCATATTTTTCAACCCATTTCAGGCTCTTCATATTTTTGAACACCGTTTAATGCTCCTCCTTTTTTTCAGACCGTTTCATGCTCCTCATATTTTTGAAACCTTTTGAAGCTCTTCATAGTTTACCCACCTTTTCAGGGTGTTCATGTTTTTCAACACCGCTTCATGCTCCTCCTATTTTTCAGACCGGTTCATGCTCCTCATGTATTTCCAACGTTTTGAAGCTCTTCATATTTTTCACACCATTTCAGGTTCTTCATGTTTTTGAACACCGTTTAATGCTCCTCCTTTTTTTCAGACCGTTTCATGCTCCTCATATTTTTGACAACTTTTGAAGCTCTTCATATTTTACCCACCGTTTCAGGCTCTTCATGTTTTTCAACACCGCTTCATGCTCCTCCTGTTTTTCAGACCGTTTCATGCTCCTCATAATTTTCACACATTTTGAAGATCTTCATATTTTTCACACCTTTTCCGGTTCTTCATGGTATTGAACACTGCTTCATGCTCCTCCTATTTTTTAGACTGTTTCCTGCTCCTCATGTATTTCACACCTTTTGAAGCGCTTCATATATTTCCCATGTTTTCAGGCTCTTCATGTTTTTCAAAACCAATTCATGCTCCTCCTATTTTTCAGACTGTTTCATGCTCCTCATAATTTTGACATCTTTTGAAGCGCTTCATATTTTTCACACCTTTTCAGGCTCTTCATGTTCTTCAACACCACTTCATGCTCCTCCTATTTTTCAGAACTTTTCATGATCCTCATATTTTGAAATCTTTTGAAACTCTTCATAATTTTCACACCTTTTCAGGCTCTTCATGTTTTTCAACACCGCTTCATGCTCCTCCTATTTTTCAGACCGTTTGTTGCTCCTCATATATTTGACAGCTTTTGAAGCTCTTCATATTTTTCACAACTTTTCAGGGTCTTCATGTTTTTTACACCGCTTCATGTTCCTCCTATTTTTCAGACCGTTTCATGCTCCTCCTATTTTTGACACCTTTTGAAGCTCTTCATATTTTTCACACCATTTCAGGCTCTTCAGGTTTTTGAACACCGTTTAATGCTCCTCCTATTTTTCAGACCGTTTCATGCTCCTCGTATTTTTGACACCTTTTGAAGCTGTTCATATTTTTCACACCTTTTCAGGCTCCCCATGTTTTTCAACACGGCTTCATGATTCTCTTGTTTTTCAAACCGTTTCATGCTCCTCATATTTTTGACACATTTTGAAGCTCCTCATATTTTTCACACCTTTTTAGGCTCTTCATGTTTTTCAACATCACTTCATGCTCCTCCTATTTTTCAGACCGTTTCATGCTCTTCATAATTTTGACACTTTTTAAGCTCTTCATATTTTTCACACCTTTTCTGGCTCTTCATGATTTTCAACACCGCTTCATGCTCGTCCTACTTTCCAGACCGTTTCATGCTCGTCTCATTTTTGACACCTTGAAGCTCTTCATATTTCTCACCACTTTTAAGCTCTTCATGTTTTTCACACGTTTTCAGGCTCTTCATGTTTTTCAACACCGCTTCATGCTCCTCCCATTTTTCAGACCGTTTCATGCTTCTCCTATTTTTCAGACCGTTTCATGGTCCTCATATTTTTGACACCTTTTGAAGCTCTTCATATTTTTCACACCATTTCACGCTCTTCATGTTTTTGAACACCGCTTCATGCTCCTCCTATATTTCAGACCGTTTCATGCTCCTTCTATTTTGACACCTTTTGAAGCTCTTCATATTTTTCACACCATTTGAGGCTCTTTATGTTTTTGAACACCGTTTAATGCTCCTCCTATTTTTCAGACCGTTTCATGCTCCTCTTATTTTTGACACCTTTTGAAGCTCTTCATATTTTACTCACCTTTTCAGGCTCTTCATGTTTTTCAACACTGCTTCATGCTCCTCCTATTTTTCAGAACGTTTCATGCTCCTCATGTATTTCCAACCTTTTGAAGCTTTTCATATTTTTCACACCTTTTCAGGCTCTTCATGTTTTTGAACACCACTTCATGTTCCTCCTATTTTTCAGACCGTTTCATGCTCCTCATTTTTTTGACTCGTTTTGAAGCTCTTCATATTTTCACACTTTTTTAAACTCTTCATATTTTTCACACCTTTTCAGGCTCTTCAGGTTTTTGAACACCGTTTCATTCTCCTCCTATTTTTCAAACCGTTTCATGCTCCTCCTTTTTTTGACACCTTTTGAAGCTCTTCACTTTTTTCACACATTTTCAGGCTCTTCATATTTTTGAACACCGCTTCATGCTTCTCCTACTTTTCAGACCGTTTCATGCTCTTCATATTTTTGACACCTTTTGAAGCTCTTCATATTTTTCACACCCTTTGAAGCTCTTCTTATATTTCACACCTTTTCAGACTTTTCATGTTTTCGAACACCACTTCAAGTTCCTCCTATTTTTGTGACCGTTTCATGCTCTTCATATTTTTGACACGTTTTGAAGCTCTTTATATTTTTCACACCTTTTCAGGCTCTTCATGTTCTTGAACACCTTTTCATGCTCCTCCTATTTTTCAGACAGTTTCATGCTCCTCATCTATTTCACACCTTTTGAAGCTCTTCATATTTTTCACACCTTTTCAGGCTCTTCATGTTTTTCAACACCACTTCATGCTGTTCTATTTTTCAGACCGTTTCATGCTCTTCTTATTTTTGACACCTTTTGAAGCTCCTCATATATTTCACACCATTTCAGGCTCTTCATGTTTTTCAACACCACTTCATGCTCCTCCTATTTTTAAGATCGTTTCATATTCCTCATATTTTTCATACCTTTTGGAGGTCTTCATATTTTTCACACCTTTTCAGGCTCTTCATGTTTTTGAGCACCGTTTCATGCTCCTCCTATTTTTCACACGTTTTGAAGCTCTTCATATTTTTCTCACATTTTAAGTCTCTTCATGTTTTTCAACAACGCTTCATGCTCCTCCTATTTTTCACACCTTTTCAAGCTCTTCATATTTTACACATCTTTTCAGGCTCTTCATGATTTTGAACAACACTTCATGCTCCTACTATTTTCAGACCGTTTCAATCTCCTCATGTATTTCACACCATTTGAAGCTCTTCATATTTTTCACACCTTTTCAGGCTCTTCATGATTTTGAACAGCGTTTCATGCTGCTCCTATTTTTCAGACCGTTTCATACTCCTCGTATTTTTGACACATTTTGAAGCTCTTCATATATTTCACACCTTTTCAGGCTCTTCATATTTTTCAACACCACTTCATGCTGCTCCTATTTTTCAGACCGTTTCATGCTCCTCATATTTTTGGCACCTTTTGAGCTCTTCATATTTTTCACACCTTTTCACGCTCTTCATGTTTTTAAACACTGTTTCATGCTCCACCTATTTTTCAGACCGTTTCATTCTCCTCATATTTTTCACACCTTTTGAAGCTCTTCATATTTTTCACACCTTTTCAGGCTCTTCATGTTTTTGAACACCGTTTCATGCTGCTCCTATTTTTCAGACCGTTTCATGCTCCTCATATTTTTGGCACCTTTTGAGCTTTTCATATTTTTCACACCTTTTCAGGCTTTTCATGTTTTAAAACACTGTTTCATGCTCCACCTATTTTTCAGAGCGTTTCATGCTCCTCATGTATTTCACATCTTTTGAAGCTCTTCATATTTTTGATACTTTTTGAAGCTCTTCATATTTTTCACACCTTTTCAGCCTCTTCATTTTTTTGAACACCGCTTCATGCTCCTCCTCTTTTTCAGACCGTTTCATGCTCCTCATATATTTCACACCTTTAGAAGCTCTTCATATTTTTCACACCTTTTGAAGCTCTTCATATTTTTCACACCTTTTCAGCCTCTTCATTTTTTTGAACACCGCTTCATGATCCTCCTCTTTTTCAGACCGTTTCATGCTCCTCATGTATTTCACACCTTTTGAAGCTCTTCATATTTTTCACACCTTTTCAGTCTCTTCATATTTTTCAACACCGCTTCATGATCGTCCTATTTTTCAGACCATTTCATGCTCCTCATGTATTTCACATTATTTGAAGCTCTTCATATTTTTCACACCTTTTGAGGCTCTTCATATTTTTCACACGTTTTCAGGCTCTTCATGTTTTTGAACTCCGTTTGATGCTGCTCCTATTTTTCAGACCGTTTCATGCTTCTCATATTTTTGACACCTTTTGAAGCTCTTCATATTTTTCACGCCTTCTCAGGCTCTTCATGTTTTTGAGCACAGCTTCAAGCTCCTCCTATTGTTCAGACCGTTTCATGCTCATCTCTTTTTTGACACCTTTTGAAGCTATTCATATTTTTCACACCTTTTGAAGCTCTTCTTATTTTTCACACGTTTTCAGTCTCTTCATGTTTTTCAACACCGCTTCATGCTCTTTCTATTTTGAGACCGTTTCATGCTCCTCATATTTTTGACTCTTTTTGAAGCTCATCCTATTTTCCACACGTTTTCAGGCTCTTCATGTGTTTCAACACCGTTTCATGCTCCTCCTCTACTTCAGACCGTTTCATGCTCCTCCTCTTTTCCAGACTGTTTCATGCTCCTCATATTTTTGACACCTTTTGAAGCTCTTCATATTTTTCACATCTTTTCAGGCTGTTCATGTTTTCGAACACCATTTCATGCTCCTCCTATTTTTCAGATCGTTTCACGCTCCTCATGCATTTGACACCTTTTGAAGCTCTTCATATTTTTCACACCTTTTCAGTCTCTTCATGTTTTTCAACACCTCGTCATGCTCCTCCTATTTTTCAGACCGTTTCATGCTCATCTCACTATTACACCTTTTGAAGCTCTTCATATTTTTCACACCTTTTGAAACTCTTAATATTTTCCACAGGTTTTCAGGCTCTTCATGTTTTTAACACCGCTTCATGCTCCTCCTATTTTTCAGACCGTTTCATGCTCATCTCATTTTTCACACGTTTTGAAGCTCTTCATATTTTTCACATCTTTACAGGCTCTTCATGTTTTTGAACACCGCTTCATGCTCCTCGTATGTTCAGACGGTTTCATGCTCCTCATATTTTTGACACCTTCTGAAGCTCTTCATATTTTTCACACCTTTTGAAGCTCTTCATATTTTTCATATTTTTGAAGCTCTTCATACTTTCACACGTTTTCAGACTCTTCATGTTTTTCAACACCGCTTCATGCTTCTGCTATTTTTCAGACCGTTTCATGCTCCTCATTTTTGACAGGTTTTGAAGCTTTTTATATTTTTCCTACCTTTTCAGGTTCTTCATGTTTTTCAATACCGCTTCATGCTCCTCCTATCTTTCAGACCGTTTCATGCATATCGCATTTTTGACACCTTTTGAAGCTCTTCATAATTTTCACATCTTTTGAAGCTCTTCATATTTTTCACAAGATTTCAGGCTCATCATGTTTTTCAATACCGCTTCATGCTCCTCCTATTTTTCAGACCGTTTCATGCTCATCATATTTTTGACACCTTTTGAAGCTCTTCATATTTTTCACACCTTTTCAGGCTCTTCATGTTTTTGAACACCACGTCATGCTCCTCCTATTTTTCAGGCCGTTTCATGCTCCTCATATTTTTCACACCTTTTGAAGCTCTTCATATTTTTCACACATTTTCAGGCTCTTCATGTTTTTGAACACAGCTTCATGCTCTTCCTATTTTTCAGACCGATTCATGCTCCTCGTATTTTTGACACCTTTTGAAGCTCTTCATATTTTTCACACATTTTCAGGCTCTTCATATTTTTGAACACCGCTTCATGCTCCTCGTATTTTTCAGACCGTTTCATGCTCCTCATATATTTGTCACATTTTTAATCTCTTCATATATTTCACACATTTTCAGGCTATTCATGTTTTTCAACATCACTTCATGCTCCTCGTATTTTTAAGACTGTTACATTGCTCCTCATATTTTTGACACCTTTAGAAGCTCTTCATATTTTTCACTACTTTTCAGGCTCTTCATGTTTTTCAACACCGCTTCATGCTCCTCCTCTTTTTCAGAGCGTTTCATGCTCCTCATATTTTTGACACCTGTTGAAGCTCTTCATATTTCTCACAACTTTTCAGGCTCTTCATGTATTTGAGCACAGCTTCATGCTGCTCCTATTTTTCTGACCGTTTCATGCTCCTCATATTTTTGACACCTTTTGAAGCTCTTCATATTTTTCTTACCTTTCAGGCTCTCCATATTTTTGAACACCGCTTCATGCTCCTCCAGTTTTTCACACCGTTTCATGCTCCTCCAATTTTTCAGACCGTTTTATGCTCCTGCTATTTTTCAGACCGTTTCATGCTTCTCCTATTTTTGAGACCGTTTCATGCTCCTCATATTTTTGACACCTTTTGAAGCTCCTCATATTTTTCACACCATTTCTGGCTCTTCATGTTTTTGAACACCGCTTCATGCTCCTCCAATTTTTCAGACCGTTTCATGCTCATCCTATTTTTTAGACTGTTCCATGCACCTCTTATTATTGACACCTTTTGAAGCTCTTCATATTTTTCACACCTTTTCAGTCTCTTCATGTTTTTCAACACCTCGTCATGCTCCTCCTATTTTTCAGACCGTTTCATGCTCATCTCACTATTACACCTTTTGAAGCTCTTCATATTTTTCACACCTTTTGAAACTCTTAATATTTTCCACAGGTTTTCAGGCTCTTCATGTTTTTAACACCGCTTCATGCTCCTCCTATTTTTCAGACCGTTTCATGCTCATCTCATTTTTCACACGTTTTGAAGCTCTTCATATTTTTCACATCTTTACAGGCTCTTCATGTTTTTGAACACCGCTTCATGCTCCTCGTATGTTCAGACGGTTTCATGCTCCTCATATTTTTGACACCTTCTGAAGCTCTTCATATTTTTCACACCTTTTGAAGCTCTTCATATTTTTCATATTTTTGAAGCTCTTCATACTTTCACACGTTTTCAGACTCTTCATGTTTTTCAACACCGCTTCATGCTTCTGCTATTTTTCAGACCGTTTCATGCTCCTCATTTTTGACAGGTTTTGAAGCTTTTTATATTTTTCCTACCTTTTCAGGTTCTTCATGTTTTTCAATACCGCTTCATGCTCCTCCTATCTTTCAGACCGTTTCATGCATATCGCATTTTTGACACCTTTTGAAGCTCTTCATAATTTTCACATCTTTTGAAGCTCTTCATATTTTTCACAAGATTTCAGGCTCATCATGTTTTTCAATACCGCTTCATGCTCCTCCTATTTTTCAGACCGTTTCATGCTCATCATATTTTTGACACCTTTTGAAGCTCTTCATATTTTTCACACCTTTTCAGGCTCTTCATGTTTTTGAACACCACGTCATGCTCCTCCTATTTTTCAGGCCGTTTCATGCTCCTCATATTTTTCACACCTTTTGAAGCTCTTCATATTTTTCACACATTTTCAGGCTCTTCATGTTTTTGAACACAGCTTCATGCTCTTCCTATTTTTCAGACCGATTCATGCTCCTCGTATTTTTGACACCTTTTGAAGCTCTTCATATTTTTCACACATTTTCAGGCTCTTCATATTTTTGAACACCGCTTCATGCTCCTCGTATTTTTCAGACCGTTTCATGCTCCTCATATATTTGTCACATTTTTAATCTCTTCATATATTTCACACATTTTCAGGCTATTCATGTTTTTCAACATCACTTCATGCTCCTCGTATTTTTAAGACTGTTACATTGCTCCTCATATTTTTGACACCTTTAGAAGCTCTTCATATTTTTCACTACTTTTCAGGCTCTTCATGTTTTTCAACACCGCTTCATGCTCCTCCTCTTTTTCAGAGCGTTTCATGCTCCTCATATTTTTGACACCTGTTGAAGCTCTTCATATTTCTCACAACTTTTCAGGCTCTTCATGTATTTGAGCACAGCTTCATGCTGCTCCTATTTTTCTGACCGTTTCATGCTCCTCATATTTTTGACACCTTTTGAAGCTCTTCATATTTTTCTTACCTTTCAGGCTCTCCATATTTTTGAACACCGCTTCATGCTCCTCCAGTTTTTCACACCGTTTCATGCTCCTCCAATTTTTCAGACCGTTTTATGCTCCTGCTATTTTTCAGACCGTTTCATGCTTCTCCTATTTTTGAGACCGTTTCATGCTCCTCATATTTTTGACACCTTTTGAAGCTCCTCATATTTTTCACACCATTTCTGGCTCTTCATGTTTTTGAACACCGCTTCATGCTCCTCCAATTTTTCAGACCGTTTCATGCTCATCCTATTTTTTAGACTGTTCCATGCACCTCTTATTATTGACACCTTTTGAAGCTCTTCATATTTTTCACACCTTTTCAGGCTCTTCATGTTTCTCAACACCGCTTTATGCTCCTCCTCTTTTTCAGAGCGTATCATGCTCCTCATATTTTTGACACCTATTGAAGCTCTTCATATTTCTCACAACTTTTCAGGTTCTTCATGTTTTTCAATACCGCTTCATGCTCATTCTATTTTTCAGACTGTTTCATGCACCTCTTATTATTGACAACTTTGGAAGCTCGTCATATTTTTCACACCTTTTCAGGCTCTTCATATTATTGAACACCACTTCATGCTCCTCCTATTTTTCAGACCGTTTCATGCTCCTCATATTTTTCACACCTTTTGAAGCTCTTCATATTTTTCACGCCTTCTCAGGCTCTTCATGTTTTTGAGCACAGCTTCAAGCTCCTCCTATTGTTCAGACCGTTTCATGCTCATCTCTTTTTTGACACCTTTTGAAGCTATTCATATTTTTCACACCTTTTGAAGCTCTTCTTATTTTTCACACGTTTTCAGTCTCTTCATGTTTTTCAACACCGCTTCATGCTCTTTCTATTTTTGAGACCGTTTCATGCTCCTCATATTTTTGACTCTTTTTGAAGCTCATCCTATTTTCCACACGTTTTCAGGCTCTTCATGTGTTTCAACACCGTTTCATGCTCCTCCTCTACTTCAGACCGTTTCATGCTCCTCCTCTTTTCCAGACTGTTTCATGCTCCTCATATTTTTGACACCTTTTGAAGCTCTTCATATTTTTCACATCTTTTCAGGCTGTTCATGTTTTCGAACACCATTTCATGCTCCTCCTATTTTTCAGATCGTTTCACGCTCCTCATGCATTTGACACCTTTTGAAGCTCTTCATATTTTTCACACCTTTTCAGTCTCTTCATGTTTTTCAACACCTCGTCATGCTCCTCCTATTTTTCAGACCGTTTCATGCTCATCTCACTATTACACCTTTTGAAGCTCTTCATATTTTTCACACCTTTTGAAACTCTTAATATTTTCCACAGGTTTTCAGGCTCTTCATGTTTTTGAGCACAGCTTCAAGCTCCTCCTATTATTCAGACCGTTTCATGCTCATCTCTTTTTTGACACCTTTTGAAGCTATTCATATTTTTCACACCTTTTCAGGCTCTTCATATTTTTCAACACCGCTTCATGATCGTCCTGTTTTTCAGACCGTTTCATGCTCCTCATATTATTGACAGCTTTTGAAGCTCTTCATATTTTTCACACCTTTTCAGTCTCTTCATATTTTTCAACACCGCTTCATGATCGTCCTATTTTTCAGACCATTTCATGCTCCTCATGTATTTCACATTATTTGAAGCTCTTCATATTTTTCACACCTTTTGAGGCTCTTCATATTTTTCACACGTTTTCAGGCTCTTCATGTTTTTGAACTCCGTTTCATGCTGCTCCTATTTTTGAGACCGTTTCATGCTCCCATATTTTTGACACCTTTTGAAGCTCTTCATATTTTTCACACCTTTTCAGGCTCTTCATGTTTTTCAACACGACTTCATGCTCCTCCTATTTTTCAGACCGTTTCATGCTCCTGATATTTTTGACAATCTTAGAAGCTCTTCATATTTTTAAACACCACTTCATGCTCCTCCTATTTTTCAGACCGTTTCGTGCTCCACATATTTTTGACACCTTTTGAAGCTCTTCATATATTTCACACCTTTTCAGGCTCTTCATGTTTTTGAACACCACTTCATGCTCCTCCTATTTTTCAGACCGTTTCATGCTCCTCCTAGTTTTCAGACCGTTTCATTCTCCTCATAATTTTCACACCTTTTTCAGGCTCTTCATTTTTTTCAACACCACTTCATGCTCCTCCTATTTTTCAGACCGTTTCATGCTCCTCATATTTTTGAACACCGTTTAATGCTCCTCCTATTTTTCAGACCGTTTCTTGCTCCTCATATTTTTGAACACCGTTTAATGCTCCTCCTATTTTTCAGACCGTTTCTTGCTCCTCATATGTTTGACACCTTCTGAAGCTCTTCATATTTTTCACACCTTTTGAAGCTCTTCATATTTTTCATATTTTTGAAGCTCTTCATACTTTCACACGTTTTCAGACTCTTCATGTTTTTCAACACCGCTTCATGCTTCTGCTATTTTTCAGACCGTTTCATGCTCCTCATATTTTTGACAGGTTTTGAAGCTTTTTATATTTTTCCTACCTTTTCAGGTTCTTCATGTTTTTCAATACCGCTTCATGCTCCTCCTATTTTTCAGACCGTTTCATGCATATCGTATTTTTGACACCTTTTGAAGCTCTTCATAATTTTCACATCTTTTGAAGCTCTTCATATTTTTCACAAGATTTCAGGCTCTTCATGTTTTTCAATACCGCTTCATGCTCCTCCTATTTTTCAGACCGTTTCATGCTCATCATGTTTTTGACACCTTTTGAAGCTCTTCATATTTTTCACACCTTTTCAGGCTCTTCATGTTTTTGAACACCACGTCATGCTCCTCCTATTTTTCAGGCCGTTTCATGCTCCTCATATTTTTCACACCTTTTGAAGCTCTTCATATTTTTCACACATTTTCAGGCTCTTCATGTTTTTGAACACAGCTTCATGCTCTTCCTATTTTTCAGACCGATTCATGCTCCTCGTATTTTTGACACCTTTTGAAGCTCTTCATATTTTTCACACATTTTCAGGCTCTTCATATTTTTGAACACCGCTTCATGCTCCTCGTACTTTTCAGACCGTTTCATGCTCCTCATATATTTGTCACATTTTTAATCTTTTCATATATTTCACACATTTTCAGGCTATTCATGTTTTTCAACATCACTTCATGCTCCTCGTATTTTTAAGACTGTTACATTGCTCCTCATATTTTTGACACCTTTAGAAGCTCTTCATATTTTTCACTACTTTTCAGGCTCTTCATGTTTTTCAACACCGCTTCATGCTCCTCCTCTTTTTCAGAGCGTTTCATGCTCCTCATATTTTTGACACCTGTTGAAGCTCTTCATATTTCTCACAACTTTTCAGGCTCTTCATGTATTTGAGCACAGCTTCATGCTGCTCCTATTTTTCTGACCGTTTCATGCTCCTCATATTTTTGACACCTTTTGAAGCTCTTCATATTTTTCTTACCTTTCAGGCTCTCCGTATTTTTGAACACCGCTTCATGCTCCTCCAATTTTTCACACCGTTTCATGCTCCTCCAATTTTTCAGACCGTTTCATGCTCCTGCTATTTTTCAGACCGTTTCATGCTTCTCCTATTTTTGAGACCGTTTCATGCTCCTCATATTTTTGACACCTTTTGAAGCTCTTCATATTTTTCACACCATTTCTGGCTCTTCATGTTTTTGAACACCGCTTCATGCTCCTCCAATTTTTCAGACCGTTTCATGCTCATCCTATTTTTTAGACTGTTCCATGCACCTCTTATTATTGACACCTTTTGAAGCTCTTCATATTTTTCACACATTTTCAGGCTCTTCATGTTTCTCAACACCGCTTTATGCTCCTCCTCTTTTTCAGAGCGTATCATGCTCCTCATATTTTTGACACCTGTTGAAGCTCTTCATATTTCTCACAACTTTTCAGGTTCTTCATGTTTTTCAACACCGCTTCATGCTCATCCTATTTTTCAGACTGTTTCATGAACCTCTTATTATTGACAACTTTGGAAGCTCGTCATATTTTTCACACCTTTTCAGGCTCTTCATATTATTGAACACCACTTCATGCTCCTCCTATTTTTCAGACCGTTTCATGCTCCTCATATTTTTCACACCTTTTGAAGCTCTTCATATTTTTCACGCCTTCTCAGGCTCTTCATGTTTTTGAGCACAGCTTCAAGCTCCTCCTATTATTCAGACCGTTTCATGCTCATCTCTTTTTTGACACATTTTGAAGCTATTCATATTTTTCACACCTTTTCAGGCTCTTCATATTTTTCAACACCGCTTCATGATCGTCCTGTTTTTCAGACCATTTCATGCTCCTCATGTATTTCACATTATTTGAAGCTCTTCATATTTTTCACACCTTTTGAGGCTCTTCATATTTTTCACACGTTTTCAGGCTCATCATGTTTTTGAACTCCGTTTCATGCTGCTCCTATTTTTGAGACCGTTTCATGCTCCCGTATTTTTGACACCTTTTGAAGCTCTTCATATTTTTCACACCTTTTCAGGCTCTTCATGTTTTTCAACACGACTTCATGCTCCTCCTATTTTTCAGACCGTTTCATGCTCCTGATATTTTTGACAATTTTAGAAGCTCTTCATATTTTTAAACACCACTTCATGCTCCTCCTATTTTTCAGACCGTTTCGTGCTCCACATATTTTTGACACCTTTTGAAGCTCTTCATATATTTCACACCTTTTCAGGCTCTTCATGTTTTTGAACACCACTTCATGCTCCTCCTATTTTTCAGACCGTTTCATGCTCCTCCTAGTTTTCAGACCGTTTCATTCTCCTCATAATTTTCACACCTTTTTCAGGCTCTTCATTTCTTTCAACACCACTTCATGCTCCTCCTATTTTTCAGACCGTTTCATGCTCCTCATATTTTTGAACACCGTTTAATGCTCCTCCTATTTTTCAGACCGTTTCTTGCTCCTCATATTTTTGAACACCGTTTAATGCTCCTCCTATTTTTCAGACCGTTTCTTGCTCCTCATATGTTTGACACCTTCTGAAGCTCTTCATATTTTTCACACCTTTTGAAGCTCTTCATATTTTTCATATTTTTGAAGCTCTTCATACTTTCACACGTTTTCAGACTCTTCATGTTTTTCAACACCGCTTCATGCTTCTGCTATTTTTCAGACCGTTTCATGCTCCTCATATTTTTGACAGGTTTTGAAGCTTTTTATATTTTTCCTACCTTTTCAGGTTCTTCATGTTTTTCAATACCGCTTCATGCTCCTCCTATCTTTCAGACCGTTTCATGCATATCGCATTTTTGACACCTTTTGAAGCTCTTCATAATTTTCACATCTTTTGAAGCTCTTCATATTTTTCACAAAATTTCAGGCTCTTCATGTTTTTCAATACCGCTTCATGCTCCTCCTATTTTTCAGACCGTTTCATGCTCATCATGTTTTTGACACCTTTTGAAGCTCTTCATATTTTTCACACCTTTTCAGGCTCTTCATGTTTTTGAACACCACGTCATGCTCCTCCTATTTTTCAGGCCGTTTCATGCTCCTCATATTTTTCACACCTTTTGAAGCTCTTCATATTTTTCACACATTTTCAGGCTCTTCATGTTTTTGAACACAGCTTCATGCTCTTCCTATTTTTCAGACCGATTCATGCTCCTCGTATTTTTGACACCTTTTGAAGCTCTTCATATTTTTCACACATTTTCAGGCTCTTCATATTTTTGAACACAGCTTCATGCTCCTCGTACTTTTCAGACCGTTTCATGCTCCTCATATATTTGTCACATTTTTAATCTTTTCATATATTTCACACATTTTCAGGCTATTCATGTTTTTCAACATCACTTCATGCTCCTCGTATTTTTAAGACTGTTACATTGCTCCTCATATTTTTGACACCTTTAGAAGCTCTTCATATTTTTCACTACTTTTCAGGCTCTTCATGTTTTTCAACACCGCTTCATGCTCCTCCTCTTTTTCAGAGCGTTTCATGCTCCTCATATTTTTGACACCTGTTGAAGCTCTTCATATTTCTCACAACTTTTCAGGCTCTTCATGTATTTGAGCACAGCTTCATGCTGCTCCTATTTTTCTGACCGTTTCATGCTCCTCATATTTTTGACACCTTTTGAAGCTCTTCATATTTTTCTTACCTTTCAGGCTCTCCATATTTTTGAACACCGCTTCATGCTCCTCCAGTTTTTCACACCGTTTCATGCTCCTCCAATTTTTCAGACCGTTTCATGCTCCTGCTATTTTTCAGACCGTTTCATGCTTCTCCTATTTTTGAGACCGTTTCATGCTCCTCATATTTTTGACACCTTTTGAAGCTCTTCATATTTTTCACACCATTTCTGGCTCTTCATGTTTTTGAACACCGCTTCATGCTCCTCCAATTTTTCAGACCGTTTCATGCTCATCCTATTTTTTAGACTGTTCCATGCACCTCTTATTATTGACACCTTTTGAAGCTCTTCATATTTTTCACACCTTTTCAGGCTCTTCATGTTTCTTAACACTGCTTTATGCTCCTCCTCTTTTTCAGAGCGTGTCATGCTCCTCATATTTTTGACACCTGTTGAAGCTCTTCATATTTCTCACAACTTTTCAGGTTCTTCATGTTTTTCAACACCGCTTCATGCTCATCCTATTTTTCAGACTGTTTCATGCACCTCTTATTATTGACAACTTTGGAAGCTCGTCATATTTTTCACACCTTTTCAGGCTCTTCATATTATTGAACACCACTTCATGCTCCTCCTATTTTTCAGACCGTTTCATGCTCCTCATATTTTTCACACCTTTTGAAGCTCTTCATATTTTTCACGCCTTCTCAGGCTCTTCATGTTTTTGAGCACAGCTTCAAGCTCCTCCTATTATTCAGACCGTTTCATGCTCATCTCTTTTTTGACACCTTTTGAAGCTATTCATATTTTTCACACCTTTTCAGGCTCTTCATATTTTTCAACACCGCTTCATGATCGTCCTGTTTTTCATACCGTTTCATGCTCCTCATATTATTGACAGCTTTTGAAGCTCTTCATATTTTTCACACCTTTTCAGTCTCTTCATATTTTTCAACACCGCTTCATGATCGTCCTATTTTTCAGACCATTTCATGCTCCTCATGTATTTCACATTATTTGAAGCTCTTCATATTTTTCACACCTTTTGAGGCTCTTCATATTTTTCACATGTTTTCAGGCTCTTCATGTTTTTGAACTCCGTTTCATGCTGCTCCTATTTTTGAGACCGTTTCATGCTCCCATATTTTTGACACCTTTTGAAGCTCTTCATATTTTTCACACCTTTTCAGGCTCTTCATGTTTTTCAACACGACTTCATGCTCCTCCTATTTTTCAGACCGTTTCATGCTCCTGATATTTTTGACAATTTTAGAAGCTCTTCATATTTTTAAACACCACTTCATGCTCCTCCTATTTTTCAGACCGTTTCGTGCTCCACATATTTTTGACACCTTTTGAAGCTCTTCATATATTTCACACCTTTTCAGGCTCTTCATGTTTTTGAACACCACTTCATGCTCCTCCTATTTTTCAGACCGTTTCATGCTCCTCCTAGTTTTCAGACCGTTTCATTCTCCTCATAATTTTCACACCTTTTTCAGGCTCTTCATTTTTTTCAACACCACTTCATGCTCCTCCTATTTTTCAGACCGTTTCATGCTCCTCATATTTTTGAACACCGTTTAATGCTCCTCCTATTTTTCAGACCGTTTCTTGCTCCTCATATTTTTGAACACCGTTTAATGCTCCTCCTATTTTTCAGACCGTTTCTTGCTCCTCATATGTTTGACACCTTCTGAAGCTCTTCATATTTTTCACACCTTTTGAAGCTCTTCATATTTTTCATATTTTTGAAGCTCTTCATACTTTCACACGTTTTCAGACTCTTCATGTTTTTCAACACCGCTTCATGCTTCTGTTATTTTTCAGACCGTTTCATGCTCCTCATATTTTTGACAGGTTTTGAAGCTTTTTATATTTTTCCTACCTTTTCAGGTTCTTCATGTTTTTCAATACCGCTTCATGCTCCTCCTATCTTTCAGACCGTTTCATGCATATCGCATTTTTGACACCTTTTGAAGCTCTTCATAATTTTCACATCTTTTGAAGCTCTTCATATTTTTCACAAAATTTCAGGCTCTTCATGTTTTTCAATACCGCTTCATGCTCCTCCTATTTTTCAGACCGTTTCATGCTCATCATGTTTTTGACACCTTTTGAAGCTCTTCATATTTTTCACACCTTTTCAGGCTCTTCATGTTTTTGAACACCACGTCATGCTCCTCCTATTTTTCAGGCCGTTTCATGCTCCTCATATTTTTCACACCTTTTGAAGCTCTTCATATTTTTCACACATTTTCAGGCTCTTCATGTTTTTGAACACAGCTTCATGCTCTTCCTATTTTTCAGACCGATTCATGCTCCTCGTATTTTTGACACCTTTTGAAGCTCTTCATATTTTTCACACATTTTCAGGCTCTTCATATTTTTGAACACCGCTTCATGCTCCTCGTACTTTTCAGACCGTTTCATGCTCCTCATATATTTGTCACATTTTTAATCTTTTCATATATTTCACACATTTTCAGGCTATTCATGTTTTTCAACATCACTTCATGCTCCTCGTATTTTTAAGACTGTTACATTGCTCCTCATATTTTTGACACCTTTAGAAGCTCTTCATATTTTTCACTACTTTTCAGGCTCTTCATGTTTTTCAACACCGCTTCATGCTCCTCCTCTTTTTCAGAGCGTTTCATGCTCCTCATATTTTTGACACCTGTTGAAGCTCTTCATATTTCTCACAACTTTTCAGGCTCTTCATGTATTTGAGCACAGCTTCATGCTGCTCCTATTTTTCTGACCGTTTCATGCTCCTCATATTTTTGACACCTTTTGAAGCTCTTCATATTTTTCTTACCTTTCAGGCTCTCCATATTTTTGAACACCGCTTCATGCTCCTCCAGTTTTTCACACCGTTTCATGCTCCTCCAATTTTTCAGACCGTTTCATGCTCCTGCTATTTTTCAGACCGTTTCATGCTTCTCCTATTTTTGAGACCGTTTCATGCTCCTCATATTTTTGACACCTTTTGAAGCTCTTCATATTTTTCACACCATTTCTGGCTCTTCATGTTTTTGAACACCGCTTCATGCTCCTCCAATTTTTCAGACCGTTTCATGCTCATCCTATTTTTTAGACTGTTCCATGCACCTCTTATTATTGACACCTTTTGAAGCTCTTCATATTTTTCACACCTTTTCAGGCTCTTCATGTTTCTTAACACTGCTTTATGCTCCTCCTCTTTTTCAGAGCGTGTCATGCTCCTCATATTTTTGACACCTGTTGAAGCTCTTCATATTTCTCACAACTTTTCAGGTTCTTCATGTTTTTCAACACCGCTTCATGCTCATCCTATTTTTCAGACTGTTTCATGCACCTCTTATTATTGACAACTTTGGAAGCTCGTCATATTTTTCACACCTTTTCAGGCTCTTCATATTATTGAACACCACTTCATGCTCCTCCTATTTTTCAGACCGTTTCATGCTCCTCATATTTTTCACACCTTTTGAAGCTCTTCATATTTTTCACGCCTTCTCAGGCTCTTCATGTTTTTGAGCACATCTTCAAGCTCCTCCTATTATTCAGACCGTTTCATGCTCATCTCTTTTTTGACACCTTTTGAAGCTATTCCTATTTTTCACACCTTTTCAGGCTCTTCATATTTTTCAACACCGCTTCATGATCATCCTGTTTTTCAGACCGTTTCATGCTCCTCATATTATTGACAGCTTTTGAAGCTCTTCATATTTTTCACACCTTTTCAGTCTCTTCATATTTTTCAACACCGCTTCATGATCGTCCTATTTTTCAGACCATTTCATGCTCCTCATGTATTTCAAATTATTTGAAGCTCTTCATATTTTTCACACCTTTTGAGGCTCTTCATATTTTTCACACGTTTTCAGGCTCTTCATGTTTTTGAACTCCGTTTCATGCTGCTCCTATTTTTGAGACCGTTTCATGCTCCCATATTTTTGACACCTTTTGAAGCTCTTCATATTTTTCACACCTTTTCAGGCTCTTCATGTTTTTCAACACGACTTCATGCTCCTCCTATTTTTCAGACCGTTTCATGCTCCTGATATTTTTGACAATTTTAGAAGCTCTTCATATTTTTAAACACCACTTCATGCTCCTCCTATTTTTCAGACCGTTTCGTGCTCCACATATTTTTGACACCTTTTGAAGCTCTTCATATATTTCACACCTTTTCAGGCTCTTCATGTTTTTGAACACCACTTCATGCTCCTCCTATTTTTCAGACCGTTTCATGCTCCTCCTAGTTTTCAGACCGTTTCATTCTCCTCATAATTTTCACACCTTTTTCAGGCTCTTCATTTTTTTCAACACCACTTCATGCTCCTCCTATTTTTCAGACCGTTTCATGCTCCTCATATTTTTGAACACCGTTTAATGCTCCTCCTATTTTTCAGACCGTTTCTTGCTCCTCATATTTTGAACACCGTTTAATGCTCCTCCTATTTTTCAGACCGTTTCTTGCTCCTCATATGTTTGACACCTTCTGAAGCTCTTCATATTTTTCACACCTTTTGAAGCTCTTCATATTTTTCATATTTTTGAAGCTCTTCATACTTTCACACGTTTTCAGACTCTTCATGTTTTTCAACACCGCTTCATGCTTCTGCTATTTTTCAGACCGTTTCATGCTCCTCATATTTTTGACAGGTTTTGAAGCTTTTTATATTTTTCCTACCTTTTCAGGTTCTTCATGTTTTTCAATACCGCTTCATGCTCCTCCTATCTTTCAGACCGTTTCATGCATATCGCATTTTTGACACCTTTTGAAGCTCTTCATAATTTTCACATCTTTTGAAGCTCTTCATATTTTTCACAAAATTTCAGGCTCTTCATGTTTTTCAATACCGCTTCATGCTCCTCCTATTTTTCAGACCGTTTCATGCTCATCATGTTTTTGACACCTTTTGAAGCTCTTCATATTTTTCACACCTTTTCAGGCTCTTCATGTTTTTGAACACCACGTCATGCTCCTCCTATTTTTCAGGCCGTTTCATGCTCCTCATATTTTTCACACCTTTTGAAGCTCTTCATATTTTTCACACATTTTCAGGCTCTTCATGTTTTTGAACACAGCTTCATGCTCTTCCTATTTTTCAGACCGATTCATGCTCCTCGTATTTTTGACACCTTTTGAAGCTCTTCATATTTTTCACACATTTTCAGGCTCTTCATATTTTTGAACACCGCTTCATGCTCCTCGTACTTTTCAGACCGTTTCATGCTCCTCATATATTTGTCACATTTTTAATCTTTTCATATATTTCACACATTTTCAGGCTATTCATGTTTTTCAACATCACTTCATGCTCCTCGTATTTTTAAGACTGTTACATTGCTCCTCATATTTTTGACACCTTTAGAAGCTCTTCATATTTTTCTCTACTTTTCAGGCTCTTCATGTTTTTCAACACCGCTTCATGCTCCTCCTCTTTTTCAGAGCGTTTCATGCTCCTCATATTTTTGACACCTGTTGAAGCTCTTCATATTTCTCACAACTTTTCAGGCTCTTCATGTATTTGAGCACAGCTTCATGCTGCTCCTATTTTTCTGACCGTTTCATGCTCCTCATATTTTTGACACCTTTTGAAGCTCTTCATATTTTTCTTACCTTTCAGGCTCTCCATATTTTTGAACACCGCTTCATGCTCCTCCAGTTTTTCACACCGTTTCATGCTCCTCCAATTTTTCAGACCGTTTCATGCTCCTGCTATTTTTCAGACCGTTTCATGCTTCTCCTATTTTTGAGACCGTTTCATGCTCCTCATATTTTGACACCTTTTGAAGCTCTTCATATTTTTCACACCATTTCTGGCTCTTCATGTTTTTGAACACCGCTTCATGCTCCTCCAATTTTTCAGACCGTTTCATGCTCATCCTATTTTTTAGACTGTTCCATGCACCTCTTATTATTGACACCTTTTGAAGCTCTTCATATTTTTCACACCTTTTCAGGCTCTTCATGTTTCTTAACACTGCTTTATGCTCCTCCTCTTTTTCAGAGCGTGTCATGCTCCTCATACTTTTGACACCTGTTGAAGCTCTTCATATTTCTCACAACTTTTCAGGTTCTTCATGTTTTTCAACACCGCTTAATGCTCATTCTATTTTTCAGACTGTTTCATGCACCTCTTATTATTGACAACTTTGGAAGCTCGTCATATTTTTCACACCTTTTCAGGTTCTTCATATTATTGAACACCACTTCATGCTCCTCCTATTTTTCAGACCGTTTCATGCTCCTCATATTTTTCACACCTTTTGAAGCTCTTCATATTTTTCACGCCTTCTCAGGCTCTTCATGTTTTTGAGCACAGCTTCAAGCTCCTCCTATTGTTCAGACCGTTTCATGCTCATCTCTTTTTTGACACCTTTTGAAGCTATTCATATTTTTCACACCTTTTGAAGCTCTTCTTATTTTTCACACGTTTTCAGTCTCTTCATGTTTTTCAACACCGCTTCATGCTCTTTCTATTTTTGAGACCGTTTCATGCTCCTCATATTTTTGACTCTTTTTGAAGCTCATCCTATTTTCCACACGTTTTCAGGCTCTTCATGTGTTTCAACACCGTTTCATGCTCCTCCTCTACTTCAGACCGTTTCATGCTCCTCCTCTTTTCCAGACTGTTTCATGCTCCTCATATTTTTGACACCTTTTGAAGCTCTTCATATTTTTCACATCTTTTCAGGCTGTTCATGTTTTCGAACACCATTTCATGCTCCTCCTATTTTTCAGATCGTTTCACGCTCCTCATGCATTTGACACCTTTTGAAGCTCTTCATATTTTTCACACCTTTTCAGTCTCTTCATGTTTTTCAACACCTCGTCATGCTCCTCCTATTTTTCAGACCGTTTCATGCTCATCTCACTATTACACCTTTTGAAGCTCTTCATATTTTTCACACCTTTTGAAACTCTTAATATTTTTCACAGGTTTTCAGGCTCTTCATGTTTTTAACACCGCTTCATGCTCCTCCTATTTTTCAGACCGTTTCATGCTCATCTCATTTTTCACACGTTTTGAAGCTCTTCATATTTTTCACATCTTTACAGGCTCTTCATGTTTTTGAACACCGCTTCATGCTCCTCGTATGTTCAGACCGTTTCATGCTCCTCATATTTTTGACACCTTTTGAAGCTCCTCCTATTTTTCACACCTTTTCAGGCTCTTTATGTTTTTCAACACTGCTTCATGTTCCTCATATTTTTCAGACCGTTTCATGCTCATCATATTTTTGACACCTTTTGAAGCTCTTCATATTTTTCACACTTTTTCAGGCTCTTCATGTTTTTGAACACCGCTTCATGCTCCTCCTATTTTTCAGACCGTTTCATGCTCATCTCGTTTTTCACACGTTTTGAAGCTCTTCATATTTTTCACACCTTTTCAGGCTCTTCATGTTTTTGAACACCGCTTCATGCTCCTCGTATCTTCAGACCGTTTCATGCTCCTCATAATTTTGACACCTTTTGAAGCTCCTCCTATTTTTCACACCTTTTCTGGCTCTTCATGTTTTTCAACACCGCTTCATGCTCCTCCTAATTTTCAGACCGTTTCATGCTCCTCATATTTTCATACCGTTTCATGTTCCTCATATTTTTGACACCTTGTGAAGCTCTTCATATTTTTCACACCTTTTCAGGCTCTTCATGTTTTTGAACACCGCTTCATGCTCCTCCGATTTTTCAGACCGTTTCATGCTCCTCATCTTTTTGACAGCTTTTGAAGCCTTTCATATTTTTCACACCTTTTGAAGCTCTTCATATTTTTCACACATTTTCAGGCTCTTCATGTTTTTCAACACCGCT
Source organism: Dama dama (assembly GCF_033118175.1). Classification (NCBI taxonomy): domain Eukaryota; kingdom Metazoa; phylum Chordata; class Mammalia; order Artiodactyla; family Cervidae; genus Dama; species Dama dama. The sequence continues at coordinate 5,931,958 of NC_083712.1, read as the reverse complement.
TCATGCTCCTCCTATTTTTCAGACCGTTTCATGCTCCTCATATTTTCATACCGTTTCATGTTCCTCATATTTTTGACACCTTGTGAAGCTCTTCATATTTTTCACACCTTTTCAGGCTCTTCATGTTTTGAACACCGCTTCATGCTCCTCCTATTTTTCAGACCGCTTCATGCTCATCTCATTTTTGACACTTTTTGAAGCTGTTCATTTTTTTCACACCTTTTGAAGCTCTTCATGTTTTTCACACGTTTTCAGGCTCTTCGTGTTTTTTAACAACGCTTCATGCTTCTCCTATTTTTCACACCTTTTGAAGCTCTTCATATTTTTCACACGTTTTTAGGCTCTTCATGATGTTGAACACGGCTTCATGCTCCTCCTCCTTTTCAGACCGTTTCATGCTCCTCATGTATTTCAAACATTTTGAAGCTCTTCATATTTTTCACACCTTTTCAGGCTCTTCATGTTTTTGAACACGATTTCATGCTCCTCCTATTTTTCAGACCGTTTCATGCTCCTCCCATTTTTGACACCTTTGAAGCTCTTCATATTTTTCACAACTTTTCACTCTCTTCATGTTTTTCAACACCGCTTCATGATCCTCCAATTTTTCAGACCATTTCAAACTCCTCATATTTTTGACACCTTTCGAATCTCTTCATATATTTTACACCTTTTCAGGCTTTTCATGTTTTTCAACACCACTTCATGCTCCTCATTTTTCAGACAATTTCATGCTCATCTCATTTGTCACACTTTTTGAAACTCTTCATAGTTTTGACACCTTTTGAGCTCTTCATATTTTTCACACCTTTTGAGGCTCTTCATGTTTTTCAACACCGTTTCTCGCTCCTCCTATAATTCAGACGGTTTCATGCTCCTCAAGTCTTTCACTCCTTTTGAAGCTCTTCATATTTTTCATACCTTTTCAGGCTCTTCATGTTTTTCAACACCGCTTCATGCTCCTCATATTTTTCAGACCGTTTAATGGTCCTCCTGTACTTCACACCTTTTGTAGCTCTTCATATTTTTCACACCTTTTCAGGCTCTTCATATTTTTCAACACCGCTTCATGCTACTCCTATTTTTGAGACTGATTAATGGTCCTCCTGTATTTCACACCTTTTGAAGCTCTTCATATTTTTCACACGATTTCAGGCTCTTCATGTTTTTCAACAACACTTCATGCTCCACCATTTTTCAGACCGCTTCATGCTCATCTCATTTTTGACACTTTTTGAAAGTGTTCATATTTTTCACACCTTTTGAAGCTCTTCATATTTTTCACACGTTTTCAGGCTCTTCATGTTTTTCAACACCGCTTCATGCTCCTCCTAATTTTCACACCTTTTCAAGCTCTTCATATTTTTCACACATTTTCAGGCTCTTCATGTTTTTGAACAGCTCTTCATGCTGCTCCTATTTTTCAGACCTTTTCATGCTTCTCATATTTTTGACACGTTTTGAAGCTCTTCATATTTTTCACACATTTTCAGGCTCTTCATGTATTTCAACACCACTTCATGCTCCTCCTATTTTTCAGACCGTTTCATGCTCCTCATATTTTTGACACCTTTTGAAGCTCTTCATATTTTTCACACCTTATCAGGCTGTACATGTTTTTGAACACCTCTTCATGCTCTTCCTATTTTTCAGACCGTTTCATGCTCATGTCAATTTTCACACCTTTTCAGGCTCTTCTTATTTTTCAAACCAGTGAAGCTCTTCATATTTTTCACACTTTTTCAGGCTTTTCATGTTTAGAACACCGCTTCATGCTCCTCCTATTTTTCAGACCGTTTCATGCTCATCTCATTTTTGACACCTTTTCAGGCTCTTCATATTTTTCAAACCTTTTGAAGCTCTTCATATTTTTCACACTTTTTCAGGCTCTTCATGTTTTGAACACCGCTTCATGCTCCTCCTATTTTTCAGACCGTTTCATGCTCCTCATATTTTTGAAACCTGTTGAAGCTCTTCATATATTTCACACGTTTTGAAGCTCTTCATATTTTTCACTCCTTTTCAGGATCTTCATGTTTTTCAACACCGCTTCATGCTACTCCTATTTTTCAGACCGATTAATGCTCCTCATGTATTTCACACCTTTTGAAGCTCTTCATACTTTTCACACGATTTCAGGCTCTTCATGTTTTTCAACAACACTTCATGCTCCACCATTTTTGAGACCGCTTCATGCTCATCTCATTTTTGACACTTTTTGAAGCTGTTCATATTTTTCACACCTTTTGAAGCTCTTCATGTTTTTCACACGTTTTCAGGCTCTTCATGATTTTCAACACCGCTTCATGCTTCTCCTATTTTTCACACCTTTTGAAGCTCTTCATGTTTTTCACACCTTTTCAGGCTCTTCATGTTTTTGAACACGATTTCATGCTCCTCCTATTTTTCAGACCGTTTCATGCTCCTCACATTTTTGACACTTTGAAGCTCTTCATATTTTTCACAACTTTTCAGGCTCTTCATGTTTTTCAACACCGCTTCATGATCCTCCAATTTTTCAGACCATTTCAAGCTCCTCATATTTTTGACACCTTTTGAATCTCTTCATATTTTTCATACCTTTTCAGGCTCTTCATGTTTTTCAACACCGCTTCATGCTCCTCCTATTTTTCAGACCGTTTAATGTTCCTCCTGTACTTCACACCTTTTGTAGCTCTTCATATTTTTCACACCTTTTCAGGCTCTTCATGTTTTTCAACAACACTTCATGCTCCACCATTTTTCAGACCGCTTCATGCTCATCTCATTTTTGACACTTTTTGAAAGTGTTCATATTTTTCACACCTTTTGAAGCTCTTCATATTTTTCACACGTTTTCAGGCTCTTCATGTTTTTCAACACCGCTTCATGCTCCTCCTATTTTTCACACCTTTTGAAGCTCTTCATATTTTTCACACCTTTTCAGGCTCTTCATGTATTTCAACACCACTTCATGCTCCTCCTATTTTTCAGACCGTTTCATGCTCCTCATATTTTTGACACCATTTGAAGCTCTTCATATTTTTCACACCTTGTCAGGCTGTACATGTTTTTGAACACCTCTTCATGCTCTTCCTATTTTTCAGACCGTTTCATGCTCATGTCAATTTTCACACCTTTTCAGGCTCTTCTTATTTTTCAAACCAGTGAAGCTCTTCATATTTTTCACACTTTTTCAGGCTTTTCATGTTTAGAACACCGCTTCATGCTCCTCCTATTTTTCAGACCGTTTCATGCTCATCTCATTTTTGACACCTTTTCAGGCTCTTCATATTTTTCAAACCTTTTGAAGCTCTTCATATTTTTCACACTTTTTCAGGCACTTCATGTTTTGAACACCGCTTCATGCTCCTCCTATTTTTCAGACCGTTTCATGCTCCTCATATTTTTGAAACCTGTTGAAGCTCTTCATATAATTCACACCTTTTGAAGCTCTTCATATTTTTCACACCTTTTCAGGCTCTTCATGTTTTTCAACACCGCTTCATGCTACTCCTATTTTTCAGACCGATTAATGCTCCTCATTTATTTCACACCTTTTGAAGCTCTTCATATTTTTCACACGATTTCAGGCTCTTCATGTTTTTCAACAACACTTCATGCTCCACCATTTTTGAGACCGCTTCATGCTCATCTCATTTTTGACACTTTTTGAAGCTGTCATATTTTTCACAAATTTTCAGGCTCTTCCTCTTTTTGAACACCGGTTCATGCTCCTCCTATTTTTCAGACCATTTCATGATCCTCATGTATTTCACACCTTTTGAAGCTCTTCATATTTTTCACACGTTTTCAGGCTCTTCATGTTTGTCAACACCGCTTCATGCTTCTCCTATTTTTCAGACCGTTTCATGCTCCTCATGTATTTCACACCTTTTGAAGCTCTTCATATTTTTCACACGTTTTCAGGCTCTTCATGTTTTTGATCACCGCTTCATGATCCTCCTATTTTTCAGACCGTTTCATGCTCTTCATAGTTTTGACACCTCTTGAAGCTCTTCATATTTTTCACACCTTTTCAGGCTCTTCATGTTTTTCCACACCACTTCATTCTTGTCCTATTTTTCAGACCATTTCATGCTCCTCATGAATTTCACACCTTTTGAAGCTCTTCATATGTTTCACACCTTTTCAGGCTCTTCATGTTTTTTATCACCTTTTCATGCTCCTATTTTTCAGACCGTTTCATGCTCATCTCATTTTTGACCCCTTTTGAAGCGTTTCATATTTTTCACAACTTTTTAGGCTCTTCATGTTTTTCAACACCGCTTCATGCTCCTCCTATTTTTCAGACCGTTTCATGCTCATCTCATTTTTGACACCTTTGAAGCTCTTCATATTTTTCACAACTTTTCAGGCTCTTCATGTTTTTCAACACCGCTTAATGATCCTCCAATTTTTCAGATCATTTCAAGCTCCTCATATTTTTGACACCTTTTGAATCTCTTCATATATTTTACACCTTTTCAGGCTCTTCATGATTTTCAACACCACTTCATGCTCCTCCTTTTTCAGACCATTTCATGCTCATCTCATTTGTCACACTTTTTGAAGCTCTTCATATTTTTGTCACCTTTTGAGCTCGTCATATTTTTCACACCTTTTGAGTCTCTTCATGTTTTTCACCACCGTTTCATCCTCCTCCTATAATTCAGACGGTTTCATGCTCCTCAAGTCTTTCACTCCTTTTGAAGCTCTTCATAGTTTACACACCTTTTCAGGCTCTTCATGATTTTCAACCCCACTTCATGCTCCTCCGATTTTCCAGACCGTTTCATGCTCATCTCATTTTTGACACCTTTTGATGCTGTTCATATTTTTCAACCTTTTCAGGCTCTTCATGTTTTGGAACACCGCTTCATGCTCCTCCTAATTTTCACTCCTTTTGAAGCACTTCAAATTTTTCACATCTTTTCAGGCTCTTCATACTTTTGAACACGGTTTCCTGCTCCTCCTATTTTTCAGAACGTTTCATGCTTCTCTTATTTTTGACACATTTTGAGGCTCTTCATATATTTCACACCTTTTCAGGCTCTTCATGTTTTTGAACACTGCTTCATGCTCCTCCTATTTTTCAGACCGTTTCATGCTCCTCATATTTTGACACCTTTTGAAGCTCTTCATATTTTTCACACCTTTTCATGCTCTTCATTTTTTTGAACACCGTTTCATGCTCCTCCTATATTTCAGACCGTTTCATGCTCCACATATTTTTGACACCTTTTGAAGCTCTTCATATTTTTCACCCCTTTTCAGGCTCTTCATGTTTTTCAACACAACTTCATGCCCCTCCTATTTTTCAGACCGTTTCATGCTCATCTCATTTTTGACAGCTTTTGAAGCTCTTCATATTTTTCAAACCTTTTGAGGCTCTTCATATTTTTCACACCTTTTCTGGCTCTTTAGGTTTTTGAACACCGTTTCATGAAGCTCCTATTTTTCAGACCGTTTCATGCTTCTCATATTTTTGACACGTTTTGAAGCTCTTCATATTTTTCACCCCTTTTCAGGCTCTTCATGTTTTTCAACACCGCTTCATTTTCCTCCTATTTTTCAGACCGTTTCATGCTCCCATATTTTTGACACCTTTTGAAGCTCTTCATATTTTTCACACGTTTTCAGGCCCTTCATGTTTTTCAACACCGCTTCATGATCCTCCAATTTTTCAGACCGTTTCATGCTCCTCATATTTGAGACATCTATTGAAGCTTTTCATATTTTTCACACCTTTTAGGCTCTTCATGATTTTCACACCATTTCAGGCTCTTCATGTTTTTGAACACGGCTTCATGCTCTTCCTATTTTTCAGACCGTTTCATGCTCCTCATATTTTTGACACCTTTTGAAGATCTTCATATTTTTCACACCTTTTCTGGCTCGTAATGTGTGTGAACACCGCTTCATGCTCCTCCTATTTTTCAGATCGTTTCATGCTCCTCATATTTTTGACAACTTTTGAAGCTCTTCATATTTTTAACACCTTTTCAGGCTCTTCATGTTTGTGAACACCGTTTCATGCTGCTCCTATTTTTCAGACCGTTTCATACTCCTCATAGTTTTGACACCTTTTGAAGCTCTTCATATTTTTCACACCTTTTCAGGCTCTTTATGTTTTTCAACACCGCTTCATGCTCCTCCTATTTTTCAGACCGATTCATGCTCCTCAAGTATTTCCCACCTTGAGGCTCTTCATATTTTACACAGCTTTTCAGGCTCTTCATGTTTTTGAACACCGTTTCATGCTCCTCCTATTTTTCAGACCGTTTCATGCTCCTCATATTTTTGACACATTTTGAAGGTCTTCATATTTTTACAACTTTTCAGGCTCTTCATGTTTTTCAACAGCACATCATGCTCCACCTATTTTTCAGACCTTTTCATGCTCATCTCATTTTTGACACCATTTTAAGCTCTTCATATTTTTCACACCTTTTGAAGCTCTTCATATTTTTCACACGTTTTCACGCTCTTCATGTTTTTCAACACCGCTTCTTGATCCACCTATTTTTCCGACCGTTTCATGCTCCTCATATTTTTGACACGTTTTGTAGCTCTTCATATTTTACACACATTTTCAGGCTCTTCATGTTTTTGAACACCGCTTCATGCTCCTCCTATTTTTAACACCTTTTGAAGCTCTTCATATTTTTCACACATTTTCAGGCTCTTCATACTTTTGAACACGGTTTCCTGCTCCTCGTATTTTTCAGACCGTTTCATGCTCCTCATATTTTTGACACGTTTTGAAGCTCTTCATATTTTACACACATTTACAGGCTCTTCATATATTTGAACAACGCTACATGCTCCTCCTATTTTTCAGACAGTTTCATCCTCCTCATGTATTTCACAACTTTTGAAGCTCTTCATATTTTCACACCTTTTCAGGCTCTTCATGTTTTTGAACACCGCTTCATGCTCCACCTATTTTTCAGACCGTTTCATTCTCCTCATATTTTTGACACCTTTTGAAGCTCTTCATATTTTTCACATCTTTTCAGGCTCTTCATGTTTTTCAACACAGCTTCATGCTCCTTCTATTTTTTAGACCGTTTCTTGCCCCTATGTATTTCACACCTTTTGAAGCTCTTCATATTTTTCAAACCTTTTCAGGCCCTTCGTGTTTTTCAAAACCGTTTCATGCTCCTCCTATTTTTCAGACCGTTTCATGCTCCTCATATTTTTGACCTCTTTTGAAGCTCTTAATATTTTTCACAACTTTTGAAGCTCTTCATATATTTTACAATTTTTCAGGTTCTTCATGTTTTTCAACACCGCTTCATGTTCCTCCTCTTTTTCAGACCGTATCATGCTCATCTCATTTTGACAGCTTTTGAAGTTCTTCGTATTTTTCACACCTTTTGAAGCCCTTCATATTTTTCACACGTTTTCAGGCTCTTCATGTTTTTCAACACCGCTTCATGATCCTCCTATTTATCAGACCGTTTCATGCTCCTCATATTTTTGACACGTTTTGAGGCTCTTCGTATTTTTCATACCTTTCCAGGCTCTTCATGTTCATGAACAACGTTTCATGTTACTCCTATTTATCAGACCATTTCATGCTCCTCATATTTTTGACACCTTTTGAAGCACTTCATATTTTTCACACCTTTTCAGGCTCTTCATATTTTCAACACCGCTTCATGCTCCTCCTATTTTTCAGACCGTTTCATGCTCCTCATTTTTTGACACCTTTTAAGCTGTTCATATTTTTCACACATTTTCAGGCTCTTCATGTTTTTGAACAATGCTTCCTTTCCTCCTATTTTTCACACCTTTTGAAGCTCTTCATATTTTTCACACCTTTTCAGGCTCTTCATGTTATTGAACATCGCTTTATACTCCTCCTATTTTTCAGACCGTTTCATGCTCCTCCTATATTTCGCACCTTTTGAAGCTCTTCATATTTTTCACACCTTTTCAGCCTCTGCATGTTTTTGAACACCGCTTCATGCTCCTCCTATTTTTTAGACCGTTTCATGCTCCTCATATATTTGACAGCTTTTGAAGCTCTTCATATTTTCACATTGTGCAGGCTCTTCATACTTTTGAACACCGCTTCATGCCCCTCCTATTTTTCATATCGTTTTTTGTTCCACATGTCTTTGACACCTTTTGAAGCTCTTCATATTTTTCACACCTTTTCAGGCTCTTCATGTTTTTCAACACCGCTTCATGCTCCTCCCATTTTTCAGACCGTTTCATGCTCCTCATGTATTTCACACATTTTGAAGCTCTTCATATTTTTCACACATTATCAGGCTCTTCATGTTTTTCAACAACACTTCATGCTCCTCCCATTTTTCAGAGCGTTTCATGCTCATCATATTTTTGACACCTTTTGAAGCTCTTCATATTTTTCACACATTATCAGGCTCTTCATGTTTTTCAACAACACTTCATGCTCCTCCTATTTTTTAGACCGTTTGATGCTCCTCATATATTTGACAGCTTTTGAAGCTCTTCATATTTTTCACATTGTAGTGGCTCTTCATGCTTTTGAACACCATTCCATCCCCCCCCTTTTTTCAGACCCTTTCATGCTCATCTCATTTTTGACACGTTTTGAAGCTCTTCATATTTTTCACACGTTTTCAGGCTTTTCATGTTTTTCAACACCATTTCATGCTCCTCATATTTTTCAGACCGTTTCATGCTCATCTCATTTTGACAGCTTTTGAAGTTCTTCGTATTTTTCACACCTTTTGAAGCCCTTCATATTTTTCACACCTTTTCAGGCTCTTCATGTTTGAACACCGTTTCATGCTCCTCCTATTTTTCAGACCATTTCATGCTCGTCATATTTTTGACACCTTTTGAAGCTCTTCATATTTTTCACACTTTTTCAGGCTCTTCATGTTTTTCAACACCGCTTCATGTTCCTCCTCTTTTTCAGACCGTATCATGCTCCTCATATTTTTGACAACTTTTGAAGCTCTTCATATATTTAACACCTTTTCAGACTCTTCATTTTTTTCTACAACGCATCATGCTCCTCCTCTTTTTCAGACCGTTTCATGCTCATCTCATTTTTGACACCTTTTGAAGCTCTTCATATTTTTCACACTTTTTGAATCTCTTCATATATTTCACACCTTTTCAGGCTCTTCATGTTTTGAAAACAGTTTCATGCTCCTCCTATTTTTCAGATCATTTCATGTTACTCATATTTTTCACACCTTTTGAAGCTCTTCATATTTTTCACAACTTTTCAGGCTCTTCATGTTTTGCAAAACTGCTTCATGCTCCTCCTATTTTTCAGACCGTTTCATGCTCATCTCATTTTTAACACCTTTTCAGGCTCTTCATAATTTTCACACTTTTTGAAGCTCTTCATATTTTCACACGTTTTCAGGCTCTTCATGTTTTTCAACACCGCTTCTTGCTCCTCCAATTTTTCAGACCGTTTCATGCTCCTCATATTTTTGACACCTTTTGAAGCTCTTCATATTTTTCACAACTTTTCAGGCTCTTCATGTTTTTGATCACCGTTTCATGCTTCGCCTATTTTTCAGCCCGTTTCATGCTCCTCATATTTTTGACACCTTTAGAAGCTCTTCACATTTTTCACACCTTTTCAGGTTCTTCATGTTTTTCAACACCGCTTCATGATCCTCCTATTTTTAAGACCGTTTCATGCTCCTCATATTTTTGACACCTTTTGAAGCTCTTCATATTTTTCAAAATTTTCAGGATCTTCATGTTTTTCAACACCACTTCATGCTTCTCCTATTTTTCAGACCGTTTCATGCTCCTCATGTATTTCACACCTTTTGAAGCTCTTCATAATTTTCACACCTTTTCAGGCTCTTCATGTTTTTGAACACCATTTCATGCCGCTTCTATTTTTCAGACCGTTTCATGCTCGTCATATTTTTCACACCTTTTGAAGCTCTTCATATTTTTCACACCTTTTCAGCCTCTTCATTTTTTTCAAAACCGCTTCATGTTCCTCCTATTTTTCACACCGTTTCATGCTCATCTCATTTTTGACACCTTTTGAAGCACTTCATATATTTCACACCTTTTCAAATTCTTCATATTTTTCAGACCTTTTCAGGCTCTTCATGTTTTTGAACACCTCTTCATGCTCCTCCTATTTTTCAGACCGTTTCATGCTCCTCATATTTTTGACACCGTTTGAAGCTCTTCATATTTTTCACACCTTTTCAGGCTCTTCATGTTTTTGAACACCGCTTCATGCTCCTTCTATTTTTCAGAGAGTTTCATGCTCCTCATGTATTTCACACCTTTTGAAGCTCTTCATATTTTCCACACCTTTTCAGGCTCTTCATATTTTTCCACACCATTTCACGCTTCTCCTATTTTTCAGCCCGTTTCAAACTCCTCATGTATTTCACACCTTTTGAAGCTCTTCATATTTTCCACACCTTTTCAGGCTCTTCATATTTTTCCACACCTCTTCACGCTTCTCCTATTTTTCAGCCCGTTTCAAACTCCTCATGTATGTCACACCTTTTGAAGCTCTTCATATTTTTCACACCTTTTCCGGCTCTTCATGTTTTTGATCACCGTTTCATGCTCCTCCTATTTTTCAGACCGATTCATGCTACTCATAATTTTGACACCTTTTGAAGCTCTTCATATTTTTCACACCTTTTCCGGCTCTTCATGTTTTTGATCACCGTTTCATGCTCCTCCTATTTTTCAGACCGATTCATGCTCCTCATAATTTTGACACCTTTTGAAGCTCTTCATATGTTTCACACATTTTCAGGCTCTTCATTTTTTTCAACACCACTTCATGCTCCTCCTATTTTTCAGACCGTTTCATGCTCATCTCATTTTTTACACCTTTTGAAGCTCTTCATATTTTTCACACCTTTTGATGCTCTTCAAATTTTTCACACGTTTTCAGGCTCTTCAAGTTTTTCAACACCGCTTCATGCTCCTCCTATTTGTCAGACCGTTTCATGCTCCTCATATTTTTGACACCTTTTGAAGCTCTTCATATTTTTCACACCTTTTCAGGCTCTTCTTTTTTTTCAACACCGCTTCATGCTCCTCCTATTTTTCAGACCGTTTCATGCTCCTCATATTTTTGACACCTTTTGAAGCTCTTCATAATTTTCACATCTTTTCAGGCTCTTCATGTTTTTCAACACCATTTCATGCTTCACCTATTTTGCAGACCGTTTCATTCTCCTCATATTTTTGACACCTTTTGAAGCTCTTCATATATTTCACATCTTTTCAGGCTCTTCATGTTTTTCAACACCACTTCATGCTCCTCCTATTTTTCAGTCGTTTCATGCCTCTCATATTTTTTACACCTTTTGAAGCTCTTCATATTTTTCACACCTTTTCAGCTCTTCATGTTTTGAACACCGTTTCATGCTCCTCCTATTTTTCAGACCGTTTCATTCTCCTATATTTTTGACACCTTTTGAAGCTCTTCATATTTTCACACCTTTTCAAGCTCTTCATTTTTTTCAACACCGCTTCATGCTCCTCCTATTTTTCAGCCCGTTTCATGCTCCTCATAGTTTTGACACCTTTTGAAGCTCTTCATATATTCAGACCTTTACAGGCTATTCAACTTTTTCAACACCACTTCATGCTCCTCCTATTTTTCAGTCGTTTCATGCCTCTCATATTTTTTACTCCTTTTGAAGCTCTTCATATATTCACGCCTTTACAGGCTATTCACCTTTTTCAACACCACTTCATGCTCCTCCTATTTTTCAGACAGTTTCATGCTCGTCATGTATTTCACACCTTTTGAAGCTTTCATATTTTTCACACCTTTTGAAGCTCTTCATATGTTTCACACCTTTCCAGGCTATTCATGTTTTCAATACCCCTTCATGCTACTCCTATTTTTCAGACCGTTTCATGCTCCTCATATTTTTCACACCTTTTGAAGCTCTTCATATTTTTCACACCTTTTCAGGCTTTTCATGTTTTTGAACACCGCTTCATGCTCCTCCTATTTTTCAGACCGTTTCATGCTCCTCATATTTTTGACACCTTTTGAAGCTCTTCATATTTTTCTCACCTTTTCAGGCTCTTCATGTTTTTGAACACCGCTTCATGCTCCTGCTATATTTCAGACCGTTTCATGCTCCTCATATTTTTGACATCTTTTGAAGCTTTTCATATTTTTCACACCTTTTCAGTCTCTTCATGTTTTTCAAAATCACTTCTTGCTCCTCCTATTTTTCAGACCGTTTCATGCTCATCTCATTTTTGACACGTTTTGAAGCTCTTCATATTTTTCACAGCTTTTGAAGCTCTTCATATTTTTCACACGTTTTCAGGCTCTTCATGTTTTCCAGCACCGCTTCTTGCGACTCCTATTTTTCAGACCGTTTCATGCTCTTCATATTTTTCACACCTTTTGAAGCTCTTCATATTTTTCATACCTTTTCAGGCTCTTTATGTTTTTCAACAAGATTTCATGCTCCTTCTATTTTTCAGACCGTTTCATGCTCCTCATTTATTTCACACCTTTTGAAGCTCTTCATATTTTTCACACCTTTTCAAGCTCTTCATATTTTTCCACTCCGCTTCATGCTGATCCTGTTTTTCAGACCGTTTCATGCTCCGCATATTTTTCACACCTTTTGAAGCTCTTCATATTTTTCACATCTTTTGAAGCTCTTCATATATTTCACACCTTTTCCGGCTCTTCATGTTTTTGAAACACCTCTTCATGCTCCTCCTAATTTTCAGGCCGTTTCATGCTCATCTAATTTTTGACACCTTTTGAAGATCTTCATATTTTTCACACCTTTTGAAGCTCTTCATATTTTCCACACCTTTTCAGGCTCTTCATGTTTTTGAACAGAGCTTTATTCTCCTCGTATATTTCAGACCGTTTCATGCTCCTAATGAATTTAACACCTTTTGAAGCTCTTCATATTTTTCACAACTTTTCATGCTCTTCATCTTTTCAAAAAAGTTTCATGCTCATCCTATGTTTCATACTGTTTCATGCTCCTAATATTTTTGACACGTTTTGAAGCTCTTTATATTTTTCACACCTTTTCAGGCTCTTCATGTTTTTGACCACCGCATCAGGCTCCTCCTATTTTTCAGTCGTTTCATGCCTCTCTTATTTTTTACACCTTTTGAAGCTCTTCATGTTTTTCACACCTTTTCAGGCTCTTCATGTTTTTCAACACCGTTTCATGCTCCTCCTATTTTTCACACAGTTTCATGCTCCTCTCATTTTTGACACCTTTTGAAGCTCTTCATATTTTTCACACCTATTCAGGCTCTTCATGTTTTTGCACACCGCTTCATGCTCCTCCTATTTTTCACACCGTTTCATGCTCCTCATATTTTTGACACCTTTTGAACCTCCTCATTTTTTCAAAACTTTTGAAGCTCTTCATATATTTTACACCTTTTCAGGCACTTCATGATTTTCACGACCACTTCATGCTCCTCCTATTTTTCAGACCGTTTCATGCTCATCTCATTTTTGACACCTTTGGAAGCTTTTCATATATTTCACACCTTTTGAAGCTCTTAATATTTTTCACACGTTTTCAGGCTCTTCATGTTTTTCAACACCTCTTCATGCTCCTCCTATTTTTCAGACCGTTTCATGCTCCTCATATTTTTGACACGTTTTGGGGCTCTTCATGATTTTCACACCTTTTCAGGCTCTTCATGTTTTTGAACACCACTTCATGCTCCTCCTATTTTTCAGATTGTTTCATGCTCCTCATATTTTTGACCCCTTTTGAAGATCTTCATGTTTTTCACACCTTTTCAGGCTCTTCATATTTTTGAACACCGTATCATGCTCCTCCTATTTTTCAGACCGGTACATGCTCCCCATAATTTTGACACCTTTTGAAGCTCTTCATATTTTTCACACCTTTTCAGGCTCTTCATGTTTATCAACACAGTTTCATGCTCTTCCTAATTTTCAGACCGTTTCATGCTCCTCATATTTTTGACACATTTTGAAGCTCATCATATATTTCACACCTTTTCAGGCTCTTCATGTTTTTCAACACGGCATCATGCTCTTCCTATTTTTCAGATAGTTTCATGCACCTCAATGTTTGACAAGTTTTGAAGCTCTTCAAATTTTTCACACCTTTTCAGGCTCTTCATGTTTTGAACACCGTTTCATGCTCCTCCTATTTTTCAGAAAGTTACATGCTCCTCATATATTTGAGACCTTTTAAAGCTCTTCATATTTTTCACACTTTTTCAGGCTCTTCATGTTTTTCAACACTACTTCATGCTCCTCCTATTTTTCAGACCGTTTCATGCTCCTCATATTTTTGACACCTTTTGAAGCTCTTCATATATTTCAAACCTTTTCAGGCACTTCTTGTTTTTCAACACCGCTTCATGCTCCTCCTTTTTTGTTGACACATTTTGTAGCTCTTCATATTTTTCACACCTATTCAGGCTCTTAATGTATTTGAACACTGTTTCATTATCCTCCTTTTTTTTGACACATTTTGAAGCTCTTCATAATTTTCACACCTTTTCAGGCTCTTCATGTTTTTCAACACCCCTTCATTCTCCTCCTATTTTTCAGATCGTTTCATGCTCCTCATGTGTTTGACACATTTTGTAGCTCTTCATTTTTTTCACACCTTTTCAGGCTCTTCATGTTTCTCAACATCATTTCATGCTATTTCAATTTTTCACACCGTTTCATGCTCCTCATATTTTTGACACCGTTTCAAGTTCTTCATATATTTCACACCTTTTCAGGCTCTTAATGTTTTCAACACCGCTTCATGCTCATCCTATTTTTCGGACCGCTTCATGCTCCTCATATTTTTGACATCTTTGGAGCACTTCATATTTTTCACACGTTTTCAGCCTCTTCATGTTTTTCAACACTGCATCATGCTCTTCCTATTTTTCAGATCGTTTCATGATCCTCAATGTTTGACATGTTTTGAAGCTCTTTATATTTTTCACACCTTTTCAGGCTCTTCATGTTTTGAACAACGTTTCATGCTCCTCCTATTTTTCAGAAAATTTCATGCTCCTCATATATTTGAGACCTTTTAAAGCTCTTCATATTTTTCACAGCTTTTCAGCTCTTCATGTTTGTCAACACCACTTCATGCTCCTCCTATTTTTCAGACCGTTTCTTTCTCCTCATATTTTTGACACCTTTTGAAGCTCTTCATATATTTCACACATTTTCAGGCTCTTCATCTTTTTGCACACCGCTTCATGCTCCTCCTATTTTTCACACCGTTTCATGCTGCTCTCATTATTGACAGATTTCGAAGCTATTCATATTTTTCACACATTTTCAGGCTTTTCATGTTTTCAACACCGCTTCATACTCCACCTTTTTTTCAGACCGTTTCATGTTCCTCATATTTTTGACACCTTTTGAAGCTGTTCATATTTTTCACACCTTTTCAGGCTCTTCATCTTTTTCAACACCGTTTCATGCTCCTCCTATTTTTCAGACCGTTTCATGCTCCTCATATTTTTGACACCTTTTGAAGCTGTTCATATTTTTCACACCTTTTCAGGCTCTTCATGTTTTTGAACACCATTTCATGCTCCTCCTTTTTTTGACACATTTTGAATGTCTTCATAATTTTCACACCTTTTCAGGCTCTTCATGTTTTTCAACACCGTTTCATGCTCCTCCTATTTTTCAGATCATTTCATGCTCCTCATATATTTCACATCTTTTGTAGCTCTCCATATTTTTCACACCTTTTCAGTCTCTTCAGGTTTCTCAACATCACTTCATGCTTCTCCTATTTTTCACACCGATTCATGCTCCTCATAATTTTGACACCTTGTCAAACTCTTTATATATTTCCCACCTTTTCAGGCTCTTAATGTTTTCAACACCGCTTCATGCTCATCCTATTTTTCGGACCGCTTCATGCTCCTCATATTTTTGACATCTTTTGAAGCTCTTCATATTTTTCACACCTTTTCAGGCTCTTCATGTTTTCAACACCGTTTCATGCTCCTCCTATTTTTCAGACCGTTTCATGCTCCTCATATTTTTAACACCTTTTGAAGCTCTTCATATTTTTCACACCTATTCAGGCTCTTCATGTTTTTGCACACCGCTTCATGCTCCTCCTATTTTTCACACCGTTTCATGCTCCTCATATTTTTGACACCTTTTGAACCTCCTCATTTTTTCACAACTTTTGAAGCTCTTCATATATTTTACACCTTTTCAGGCACTTCATGATTTTCACGACCACTTCATGCTCCTCCTATTTTTCAGACCGTTTCATGCTCATCTCATTTTTGACACCTTTGGAAGCTTTTCATATATTTCACACCTTTTGAAGCTCTTAATATTTTTCACACGTTTTCAGGCTCTTCATGTTTTTCAACACCTCTTCATGCTCCTCCTATTTTTCAGACCGTTTCATGCTCCTCATATTTTTGACACGTTTTGGGGCTCTTCATGATTTTCACACCTTTTCAGGCTCTTCATGTTTTTGAACACCACTTCATGCTCCTCCTATTTTTCAGATTGTTTCATGCTCCTCATATTTTTGACCCCTTTTGAAGATCTTCATGTTTTTCACACCTTTTCAGGCTCTTCATATTTTTGAACACCGTATCATGCTCCTCCTATTTTTCAGACCGGTTCATGCTCCCCATAATTTTGACACCTTTTGAAGCTCTTCATATTTTTCACACCTTTTCAGGCTCTTCATGTTTATCAACACAGTTTCATGCTCTTCCTAATTTTCAGACCGTTTCATGCTCCTCATATTTTTGACAACTTTTGAAGCTCTTCATACATTTCACACCTTTTCAGGCTCTTCATGTTTTTCAACACCGCTTCATGCTTCTCCTATTTTTCAGACCGTTTCATGCTCCTCATATTTTTGACAACTTTTGAAGCTCTTCATACATTTCACACCTTTTCAGGCTCTTCATGTTTTTCAACACCGCTTCATGCTCCTCCAATTTTTCAGAAAGTTTCATGCTCTTCATATTTTTAACATCTTTTGAAGCTCTTCATAGTTTTCACACCTTTTCATGCTCTTCATCTTTTACAAAATAGTTTCATGCTCATCCTATATTTCATACTGTTTCATGCTCCTAATATTTTTGACACCTTTTGAAGCTCTTTATATTTTTCACACCTTTTCAGGCTCTTCATGTTTTTGACCACCGCATCATGCTCCTCCTATTTTTCAGTCGTTTCATGTCTCTCATAATTTTTACACCTTTTGAAGCTCTTCATGTTTTTCACACCTTTTCATGCTCTTCATCTTTTTCAAAACCGTCTCATTCTCATCCTATTTTAAAGACTGTTTCATGCTCCTCATATTTTTGACACCTTTAGAACCTCTTCATATTTTTCACAACTTTTCAGGGTCTTCATGTTTTTCAACACCGCTTCATGCTCCTCCTATATCTCAGACAGCTTCATGCTCCTCATATTTTTGACACCTTCTGAAGCTCTTCAGATTTTTCACAACATTTCAGGCTCTTCATGTTTTTGAACACAGTTTCATGCTCCTCCTATTTTTCAGACCGTTTCATGCTCCTCATATTTTTCACACCTTTTGAAGCTCTTCATATTTTTCACACCTTTTCAGGCTCTTCATGTTTTTTAACACCACTTCATGCTCCTCCTATTTTTCAGACCGCTTCATGCTCCTCATATTTTTGACACCTTTTTAAGCTCTTCATATTTTTCACACCTTTTCAGGCTTCTCATGTTTTTGACACCGCTTCATGATCCTCATATTTTTCAGATCGTTTCATGCTCCTCATATTTTTGACACTTTTTGACGCTCTTCATATTTTTCACACCTTTTCAGGCTCTTCATGTTTTTGAACACCGCTTCATGCTCCTCCTTTTTTTCAGACCGTTTCATGCTCCTCATATTTTTGACACCTTTTAATGCTCTTTTTATTTTTCACACTTGTCATGCTCTTCATGTTTTCAACACTGTTTCATGCTTCTCCTATTTTTCAAACTGTTTCATGCTCCTCATATTTTTCACAGCTTTTGAAGCTGTTCATATTTTTCACATCTTTTCAGGCTCTTCATGTATTGGAACACCGTTTCAAGCCCCTCCTATTTTTCAGACCGTTTCATGCTCCTCATATTTTTAACACCTTTTGAACCTCCTCATTTTTTCACAACTTTTGAAGCTCTTCATGTTTTTCCACACCATTCCATGCTGCCTCTATTTTTCAGACCGTTTCCTGCTTCTCCTATTTTTCAAACCGTTTCATTCTCCTCATATTTTTGACACTTTTGAAGCTCTTCATGTCTTTCAACACTGTTTCATGCTGCTCCTATTTTTCAGACCGTTTCATGTTCCTCATATTTTTCACACCTTTTGAAGCTCTTCATACTTTACAAAACTTTTCAGGTTCTTCATGTTTTTGACGACTGCTTCATGCTCCTCCTATTTTTCAGACCGTTTCATGCTCCTCATATATTTGACACCTTGTGAAGCTCTTCCTATTTTTCACACCTTTTCAGGCTCTTCATGTTTTTCAACACCGTTTCATGCTCCTCCAATTTTTCAGACCGCTTCAGGCTCCTCATGTATTTCACACCTTTTCAAGCTCTTCATATTTTTCACACCTTTTCAGGCTCTTCATGTTTTTCAACACCGTTTCATGCTCCTCCTATTTTTCAGACCTTTTCATGCTCCTCATATTTTTGACACCTTTTGAACCTCCTCATTTTTTCACAACTTTTGAAGCTCTTCATATATTTTACACCTTTTCAGGCACTTCATGATTTTCACGACCACTTCATGCTCCTCCTATTTTTCAGACCGTTTCATGCTCATCTCATTTTTGACACCTTTGGAAGCTCTTCATATATTTCACACCTTTTGAAGCTCTTCATATTTTTCACACGTTTTCAGGCTCTTCATGTTTTTCAACACCGCTTCATGCTCCTCCTATTTTTCAGACCGTTTCATGCTCCTCATATTTTTGACACGTTTTGGGGCTCTTCATGATTTTCACACCTTTTCAGGCTCTTCATGTTTTTGAACACCACTTCATGCTCCTCCTATTTTTCAGATCGTTTCATGCTCCTCATATTTTTGACCCCTTTTGAAGATCTTCATGTTTTTCACACCTTTTCAGGCTCTTCATATTTTTGAACACCGTATCATGCTCCTCCTATTTTTCAGACCGCTTCATGCTCCTCATATTTTTGACACCTTTTGAAGCTCTTCATATTTTTCACACCTTTTCAGGCTCTTCATGTTTATCAACACAGTTTCATGCTCTTCCTAATTTTCAGACCGTTTCATGCTCCTCATATTGTTGACACTTTTTGAAGCTCTTCATATTTTTCCACCTTTTCAGGCTTTTCATGTTTTTCAACACCGCTTCATGCTTCTCCTATTTTTCAGACCGTTTCATGCTCCTCATATTTTTGACAACTTTTGAAGCTCTTCATACATTTCACACCTTTTCAGGCTCTTCATGTTTTTCAACACCGCTTCATGCTCCTCCAATTTTTCAGAAAGTTTCATGCTCTTCATATTTTTAACATCTTTTGAAGCTCTTCATATTTTTCACACCTTTTCATGCTCTTCATCTTTTTCAAAATAGTTTCATGCTCATCCTATGTTTCATACTGTTTCATGCTCCTAATATTTTTGACACCTTTTGAAGCTCTTTATATTTTTCACACATTTTCAGGCTCTTCATGTTTTTGACCACCGCATCATGCTCCTCCTATTTTTCAGTCGTTTCATGCCTCTCATAATTTTTACACCTTTTGAAGCTCTTCATGTTTTTCACATCTTTTCATGCTCTTCATCTTTTTCAAAACCGTCTCATTCTGATCCTATTTTAAAGACTGTTTCATGCTCCTCATATTTTTGACACCTTTAGAACCTCTTCATATTTTTCACAACTTTTCAGGGTCTTCATGTTTTTCAACACCGCTTCATGCTCCTCCTATATCTGAGACAGCTTCATGCTCCTCATACTTTTGACACCTTTTGAAGCTCTTCAGATTTTTCACAACTTTTCAGGCTCTTCATGTTTTTGAACACAGTTTCATGCTCCTCCTATTTTTCAGACCGTTTCATGTTCCTCATATTTTTGACACCTTTTGAAGCTGTTCATATTTTTCACACCTTTTCAGGCTCTTCATCTTTTTCAACACCGTTTCATGTTCCTCCTATTTTTCAGACCGTTTCATGCTCCTCATATTTTTGACAGCTTTTGAAGCTGTTCATATTTTTCACACCTTTTCAGGCTCTTCATGTTTTTGAACACCATTTCATGCTCCTCCTTTTTTTGACACATTTTGAATGTCTTCATAATTTTCACACCTTTTCAGGCTTCTCATGTTTTTCAACACCGTTTCATGCTCCTCCTATTTTTCAGATCATTTCATGCTCCTCATATATTTCACATCTTTTGTAGCTCTCCATATTTTTCACACCTTTTCAGTCTCTTCAGGTTTCTCAACATCACTTCATGCTTCTCCTATTTTTCACACCGTTTCATGCTCCTCATAATTTTGACACCTTGTCAAACTCTTTATATATTTCCCACCTTTTCAGGCTCTTAATGTTTTCAACACCGCTTCATGCTCATCCTATTTTTCGGACCGCTTCATGCTCCTCATATTTTTGACATCTTTTGAAGCTCTTCATATTTTTCACACCTTTTCAGGCTCTTCATGTTTTCAACACCGTTTCATGCTCCTCCTATTTTTCAGACCGTTTCATGCTCCTCATATTTTTAACACCTTTTGAAGCTCTTCATATTTTTCACACCTATTCAGGCTCTTCATGTTTTTGCACACCGCTTCATGCTCCTCCTATTTTTCACACCGTTTCATGCTCCTCATATTTTTGACACCTTTTGAACCTCCTCATTTTTTCACAACTTTTGAAGCTCTTCATATATTTTACACCTTTTCAGGCACTTCATGATTTTCACGACCACTTCAGGCTCCTCCTATTTTTCAGACCGTTTCATGCTCATCTCATTTTTGACACCTTTGGAAGCTTTTCATATATTTCACACCTTTTGAAGCTCTTCATATTTTTCACACGTTTTCAGGCTCTTCATGTTTTTCAACACCTCTTCATGCTCCTCCTATTTTTCAGACCGTTTCATGCTCCTCATATTTTTGAGACGTTTTGGGGCTCTTCATGATTTTCACACCTTTTCAGGCTCTTCATGTTTTTGAACACCACTTCATGCTCCTCCTATTTTTCAGATCGTTTCATGCTCCTCATATTTTTGACCCCTTTTGAAGATCTTCATGTTTTTCACACCTTTTCAGGCTCTTCATATTTTTGAACACCGTATCATGCTCCTCCTATTTTTCAGACCGGTTCATGCTCCCCATAATTTTGACACCTTTTGAAGCTCTTCATATTTTTCACACCTTTTCAGGCTCTTCATGTTTATCAACACAGTTTCATGCTCTTCCTAATTTTCAGACCGTTTCATGCTCCTCATATTGTTGACACTTTTTGAAGCTCTTCATATTTTTCCACCTTTTCAGGCTTTTCATGTTTTTCAACACCGCTTCATGCTTCTCCTATTTTTCAGACCGTTTCATGCTCCTCATATTTTTGACAACTTTTGAAGCTCTTCATACATTTCACACCTTTTCAGGCTCTTCATGTTTTTCAACACCGCTTCATGCTCCTCCAATTTTTCAGAAAGTTTCATGCTCTTCATATTTTTAACATCTTTTGAAGCTCTTCATATTTTTCACACCTTTTCATGCTCTTCATCTTTTACAAAATAGTTTCATGCTCATCCTATATTTCATACTGTTTCATGCTCCTAATATTTTTGACACCTTTTGAAGCTCTTTATATTTTTCACACCTTTTCAGGCTCTTCATGTTTTTGACCACCGCATCATGCTCCTCCTATTTTTCAGTCGTTTCATGCCTCTCATAATTTTTACACCTTTTGAAGCTCTTCATGTTTTTCACACCTTTTCATGCTCTTCATCTTTTTCAAAACCGTCTCATTCTCATCCTATTTTAAAGACTGTTTCATGCTCCTCATATTTTTGACACCTTTAGAACCTCTTCATATTTTTCACAACTTTTCAGGGTCTTCATGTTTTTCAACACCGCTTCATGCTCCTCCTATATCTCAGACAGCTTCATGCTCCTCATATTTTTGACACCTTCTGAAGCTCTTCAGATTTTTCACAACATTTCAGGCTCTTCATGTTTTTGAACACAGTTTCATGCTCCTCTTATTTTTCAGACCGTTTCATGCTCCTCATATTTTTCACACCTTTTGAAGCTCTTCATATTTTTCACACCTTTTCAGGCTCTTCATGTTTTTTAACACCACTTCATGCTCCTCCTATTTTTCAGACCGCTTCATGCTCCTCATATTTTTGACACCTTTTTAAGCTCTTCATATTTTTCACACCTTTTCAGGCTTCTCATGTTTTTGACACCGCTTCATGATCCTCATATTTTTCAGATCGTTTCATGCTCCTCATATTTTTGACACTTTTTGACGCTCTTCATATTTTTCACACCTTTTCAGGCTCTTCATGTTTTTGAACACCGCTTCATGCTCCTCCTTTTTTTCAGACCGTTTCATGCTCCTCATATTTTTGACACCTTTTAATGCTCTTTTTATTTTTCACACTTGTCATGCTCTTCATGTTTTCAACACTGTTTCATGCTTCTCCTATTTTTCAAACTGTTTCATGCTCCTCATATTTTTCACAGCTTTTGAAGCTGTTCATATTTTTCACATCTTTTCAGGCTCTTCATGTATTGGAACACCGTTTCAAGCCCCTCCTATTTTTCAGACCGTTTCATGCTCCTCATATTTTTAACACCTTTTGAACCTCCTCATTTTTTCACAACTTTTGAAGCTCTTCATGTTTTTCCACACCATTCCATGCTGCCTCTATTTTTCAGACCGTTTCCTGCTTCTCCTATTTTTCAAACCGTTTCATTCTCCTCATATTTTTGACACCTTTTGAAGCTCTTCATGCCTTTCAACACCGTTTCATGCTGCTCCTATTTTTCAGACCGTTTCATGATCCTCTTATTTTTCAGACCGTTTCATGCTCCTCATATTTTTGACACTTTTGAAGCTCTTCATGTCTTTCAACACTGTTTCATGCTGCTCCTATTTTTCAGACCGTTTCATGTTCCTCATATTTTTCACACCTTTTGAAGCTCTTCATACTTTACAAAACTTTTCAGGTTCTTCATGTTTTTGACGACTGCTTCATGCTCCTCCTATTTTTCAGACCGTTTCATGCTCCTCATATATTTGACACCTTGTGAAGCTCTTCCTATTTTTCACACCTTTTCAGGCTCTTCATGTTTTTCAACACCGTTTCATGCTCCTCCAATTTTTCAGACCGCTTCAGGCTCCTCATGTATTTCACACCTTTTCAAGCTCTTCATATTTTTCACACCTTTTCAGGCTCTTCATGTTTTTCAACACCGTTTCATGCTCCTCCTATTTTTCAGACCTTTTCATGCTCCTCATATTTTTGACACCTTTTGAACCTCCTCATTTTTTCACAACTTTTGAAGCTCTTCATATATTTTACACCTTTTCAGGCACTTCATGATTTTCACGACCACTTCATGCTCCTCCTATTTTTCAGACCGTTTCATGCTCATCTCATTTTTGACACCTTTGGAAGCTCTTCATATATTTCACACCTTTTGAAGCTCTTCATATTTTTCACACGTTTTCAGGCTCTTCATGTTTTTCAACACCGCTTCATGCTCCTCCTATTTTTCAGACCGTTTCATGCTCCTCATATTTTTGACACGTTTTGGGGCTCTTCATGATTTTCACACCTTTTCAGGCTCTTCATGTTTTTGAACACCACTTCATGCTCCTCCTATTTTTCAGATCGTTTCATGCTCCTCATATTTTTGACCCCTTTTGAAGATCTTCATGTTTTTCACACCTTTTCAGGCTCTTCATATTTTTGAACACCGTATCATGCTCCTCCTATTTTTCAGACCGCTTCATGCTCCTCATATTTTTGACACCTTTTCAAGCTCTTCATATTTTTCACACATTTTCAGGCTCTTCATGTTTATCAACACAGTTTCATGCTCTTCCTAATTTTCAGACCGTTTCATGCTCCTCATATTGTTGACACTTTTTGAAGCTCTTCATATTTTTCCACCTTTTCAGGCTTTTCATGTTTTTCAACACCGCTTCATGCTTCTCCTATTTTTCAGACCGTTTCATGCTCCTCATATTTTTGACAACTTTTGAAGCTCTTCATACATTTCACACCTTTTCAGGCTCTTCATGTTTTTCAACACCGCTTCATGCTCCTCCAATTTTTCAGAAAGTTTCATGCTCTTCATATTTTTAACATCTTTTGAAGCTCTTCATATTTTTCACACCTTTTCATGCTCTTCATCTTTTTCAAAATAGTTTCATGCTCATCCTATGTTTCATACTGTTTCATGCTCCTAATATTTTTGACACCTTTTGAAGCTCTTTATATTTTTCACACATTTTCAGGCTCTTCATGTTTTTGACCACCGCATCATGCTCCTCCTCTTTTTCAGTCGTTTCATGCCTCTCATAATTTTTACACCTTTTGAAGCTCTTCATGTTTTTCACACCTTTTCATGCTCTTCATCTTTTTCAAAACCGTCTCATTCTGATCCTATTTTAAAGACTGTTTCATGCTCCTCATATTTTTGACACCTTTAGAACCTCTTCATATTTTTCACAACTTTTCAGGGTCTTCATGTTTTTCAACACCGCTTCATGCTCCTCCTATATCTGAGACAGCTTCATGCTCCTCATACTTTTGACACCTTTTGAAGCTCTTCAGATTTTTCACAACTTTTCAGGCTCTTCATGTTTTTGAACACAGTTTCATGCTCCTCCTATTTTTCAGACCGTTTCATGCTCCTCATATTTTTCACAACTTTTGAAGCTCTTCATATTTTTCACACCTTTTCAGGCTCTTCATGTTTTTCAACACCACTTCATGCTCCTCCTATTTTTCAGAGAGTTTCATGCTCGTCATGTATTTTACACCTTTTGAAGCTCTTCATATTTTTCACACCTTTTCAGGCTCTTCATGTTTTTCCACACCATTTCATGCTTCTCCTATTTTTCAGACCGTTTCATGCTCCTCATGAATTTCACACCTTTTGAAGCTCTTCATATTTTTCACAACTTTTCAGGCTCTTCATGTTTCTGATCACCGTTTCATGCTCCTCCTATCTTTCAGACCGTTTCATGCTTCTCATATTTTTGACACCATTTGAAGCTCTTCATATTTATCACACCTTTTCAGGCTCCTCATGTTTTTGATCACCGTTTCATGCTCCTCCTATTTTTCAGAACGTTACATGCTCCTCATATTTTTGACACCATTTGAAGCTCTTCATATTTTTCACACCTTTTCAGGCTCTTCATGTTTTTCCACACCGTTTCATGCAGCTTCTATTTTTCAGGCCATTTCATGCTCCTCATATTTTTCACACCTTTTGAGCTCTTCATATTTTTCACACCTTTTCAGGCTCTTCATGTTTTTCCACACCACTTCATGCTTCTCCTATTTTTCAGCCCGTTTCATGCCCCTCATGTATTTCACCCCTTTTGAAGGTCTTCATATTTTTCACACCTTTTCAGGCTCTTGATTTTATTCAACACCACTTCATGCTACTCCTGTTTTTCAAACCGTTTCATGCTCCTCATATTTTTGACACCTTTAGAAGCTCTTCATATTTTTAACACCTTTTCATGCTCTTCATGTTTTTGAACACCGCTTCATGCTCCTCCTATATTCCAGACCGTTTCATGCTCCTCATGTATTTCACACATTTTGAAGCTCTTCATATTTTTCACACCTTTTCAGGCTCTTCATATTTTTAACACCACTTCATGCTCCTCCTATTTTTCAGACCGTTTCATGCTCCTCATATATTTGACACCTTTAGAAGCTCTTCATATTATTCACACCTTTTCAGGCTCTTCATGTTTTTGATCACCGCTTCATTCTCCTCCTATTTTTCAGAACGTTTCATGCTCCTCATATCTTTGACACCTTTTGAAGCTCTTCAGATATTTCACACCTTTTCAGGCTCTTCATTTTTTTCAACACTAATTCATGCTCCTCCTATTTTTCAAATCGTTTCATGCTCATCTCATTTTGACACCTTTTGAAGCTCTTCATATATTTCACACCTTATGAAGCTCTTCATATTTTTCATACCTTTTCAGGCTCTTCATGATTTTCAACACCGCTTCATGCTCCTCGTATTTTTCAGACCTTTTCATGCTCATCTCTTTTTTGACACCTTTTGAAGCTCTTCATATTTTTCACACCTGTTGAAGCTCTTCATATTTTTCACATTTTTGAAGCTCTTCATAATTTTCACACGTTTTCAGACTCTTCATGTTTTTCAACACCGCTTCATGCTCCTGCTATTTTTCCGACCGTTTCATACTCCTCATATTTTTGACACGTATTGAGTCTCTTCATATTTTTCACACCTTTTCAGGCTCTTCATGTTTTTGAACACCACTTCATCCTCCTCCTATTTTTAAGACCGTTTCATGCTCCTCATATTTTTGACACCTTTTGAAGCTCTTCATATTTTTCACATTTTTGAAGCTCCTCATATTTTTCACACGTTTTCAGGCTCTTCATGTTTTTGAACACCACTTCATGCTCCTCCTATTTTTCAGACCTTTTCATGCTCCTCATGTATTTCACTCATTTTGAAGCTCTTCATATTTTTCACACCTTTTCAGGCTCTTCATGTTTTTGAACACTGATTCATGCTCCTCTCATTTTTCTGACGGTTTCATGCTCCTCATGTATTTAACACCTTTTGAAGCTACACATATTTTCCACACGTTTTCAGGCTCTTCATGTTTTTCAACACCGCTTCATGCTCCTCCTATTTTTCAGACCGTTTCATGCTCCTCATATTTTTGACGCCTTTTAAAGCTCTTCATATTTTTCACAACTTTTCAGGCTCTTCATGTTTTTAGACACCGCTTCATGCTCCTCCTATTTTTCAGACCGTTTCATGATCCTCATATTTTTCACACCTTTTGAAGCTCTTCATATATTTCACACTTTTCAGTCTCTTGATGATTTTTAACACCGCTTCATGCTCCGCCTATTTTTCAGGCCGTTTCATGCTCCTGATATTTTTGACACCTTTAGAAGCTCATCATATTATTCACACCTTTTCAGGCTCTTCATGTTTTTGATCACCGCTTCATTTTCCGCCTATTTTTCAGACCGTTTCATTCTCCTCATATATTTGACACATTTTGAAGCTCTTCAGATATTTCACACCTTTTAAGGCCCTTCATTTTTTTCAACACCAATTCATGATCCTCCTTTTTTTCAAATCGTTTCATGCTTATCTCATTTTGACACCTTTTGAAGCTCTTCATATATTTCACACCTTATGAAGCTCTTCATATTTTTCATACCTTTTCAGACTCTTCATGATTTTCAACACTGCTTTATGCTCCTCGTATTTTTCAGACCTTTTCATGCTCAACTCTTTTTTGACACCTTTTGAAGCTCTTCATATTTTTCACACCTTTTGAAGCTCTTCATATTTTTCACATTTTTGAAGCTCTTCATACTTTTCACACGTTTTCAGACTCTTCATGTTTTTCAACACTGCTTCATGCTCCTGCTATTTATCTGACCGTTTCATACTCCTCATGTATTTCACACATTTTGAAGCTCTTCATATTTTTCACACCTTTTAAGGCTCTTCATGTTTTTCAACACCGCTTCATGCTCCTCCTATGTTTCAGACAGTTTAATCCTCCTCATGTATTCCACACCTTTTGAATCTCTTCATATTTTTCACACCTTTTCAGGCTCTTCATGTTTTTGAACACCATTTCATGCCTCTCCTATTTTGCAGACCGTTTCATGCTCATCTCAGTTTTGACACCTTTTGAAGCTTTGCATATTTTTCACAGCTTTTCAGGCTCTTCATGTCTTTGAACACCTCTTCATGCTCCTCCTATTTTTCAGACCGTTTCAGACTCCTCATAATTTTCACACCTTTTGAATCTCTTCATATTTCTCACATCTTTTCAGGCTCTTCATGTTTTTGAACACCGTTTCATAATCCTCCTATTTTTCAGACCGTTTGATGCTCCTCATATTTTAACACCTTTTAAAGCTCTTCATATTTTTCACACCTTTTCATCCTCTTCATGTTTTTGAACACCGCTTCATCCTCCTCCTATTTTTAAGACCGTTTCATGCTCCTCATATTGTTGACACTTTTTGAAGCTCTTCATATGTCTCACACCTTTTCAGTCTCTTCATATTTTTCAACATCGCTTCATTCTCCTCCTAATTTTCAGACCGTTTCATGCTCTTCTCATTTTTGACACCTTTTGAAGCTTTTCATATTATTCACACCTTTTCAGGCTCTTCATGTTTTTGAACTCTGCTTCATGCTCCTCCTATTCTTTCGGCTGCATCATGCTCCTCATATTTTTCACCCCTTTTGAAGCTCTTCATATTTTTCTCACCTTTTCAGGCTCTTCATGTTTTTTTACAGCACTTCATGCTCCTCCTATTTTTCAGAGAGTTTCATGCTCGTCATGTATTTCACAGCTTTTGAAGCTCTTCATATTTTTCACACCTTTTCAGGCTCTTCGTGTTTTCCCACACCACTTCATGCTTCTCCTATTTTTCAGACCGTTTCATGTTCCTCATGAATTTCACACCTTTTGAAGCTCTTCATATTTTTCACAACTTTTCAGGCTCTTCATATTTCTGATCACCGTTTCATGCTCCTCCTATCTTTCAGACCGTTTCATGCTTCTCATATTTTTGACACCATTTGAAGCTTTTCATATTTATCACACCTTTTCAGGCTCCTCATGTTTTTGATCACCGTTTCATGCTCCTCCTATTTTTCAGAACGTTACATGCTCCTCATATTTTTGACGCCATTTGAAGCTCTTCATATTTTTCACACCTTTTCAGGCTCTTCATGTATTTCCACACCGTTTCATGCAGCTTCTATTTTTCAGGCCGTTTCATGCTCCTCATATTTTTCACACCTTTTGAGCTCTTCATATTTTTCACACCTTTTCAGGCTCTTAATGTTTTTCCACACCACTTCGTGCTTCCCCTATTTTTCAGCCCGTTTCATGCTCCTCATGTATTTCACCCCTTTTGAAGGTCTTCATATTTTTCACACCTTTTCAGGCTCTTGATTTTATTCAACACCACTTCATGCTCCTCGTATTTTTCAGACCGTTTCATGCTCATCTCATTTTTGACACCTTTGGAAGCTTTTCATATTTTTCACAACTCTTTAGGCTCTTCAGGTTTTTGAACACCGCTTCATGCTCCTCCTATTTTTCAGAGAGTTTCATGCTCCTAATGTATTTCACTCCTTTTGAAGCTCTTCATATTTTTCAGAACTTTTCAGGCTCTTCATGCATTTGAACACCCTTTCATGCTCCTCCTATTTTTCAGACCGTTTCATGCTCCTCATAGTTTTGACACCTTTTGAAGCTCTTCATATTTTTCACACCTTTTCAGGTTCTTCATGTTTTTCAACACCGCTTCATGCTCCTCGTATTTTTCAGACCGTTTCATGCTCATCTCATTTTTGACACCTTTGGAAGCTTTTCATATTTTTCACAACTCTTTAGGCTCTTCAGGTTTTTGAACACCGCTTCATGCTCCTCCTATTTTTCAGAGAGTTTCATGCTCCTAATGTATTTCACTCCTTTTGAAGCTCTTCATATTTTTCAGAACTTTTCAGGCTCTTCATGCATTTGAACACCCTTTCATGCTCCTCCTATTTTTCAGACCGTTTCATGCTCCTCATAGTTTTGACACCTTTTGAAGCTCTTCATATTTTTCACACCTTTTCAGGCTCTTCATGTTTTTAACACCACTTCATGCTCCTCCAATTTTTCAGACCTTTTCATGCTCCTCATATTTTTGACACCTTTAGAAGCTTTTCATATTTTTCACACTTTTCAGGCTCCTCATGTTTTTCAACACCATTTCATGCTCCTCCTATTTTTCAGACCGTTTCATGCTCCTCATATTTCTGACACTTTTTGAAGCTCCTCATATTTTTCACACATTGTGAAGCTCTTCATATATTTCACCCCATTTCAGGATCTTCATGTTTTTCAACACCACTTCATGCTCCTCCTATTTTTCAGACCGTTTCATTCTCCTCATATTTTTGACACCTTTTGAAGCTCTTCATATATTTTACACCTTTTCAGGCTCTTCATGTTTTTAACACCACTTCATGCTCCTCCTATTTTTCAGACCATTTCCTGCTCATCGATTTTTGACAACTTTTGAAGCTCTTCATATTTTTCACAGCTTTTGAAGCTCTTAATATTTTTCACACCTTTTCAGGCTCTTCATGTTTTTGAACACCGCTTCATGCTCCTCCTATTTTTCAGACCCTTTCATGCTAATCTAATTTTTGACACCTTTTGAAGGTCTTCATATTTTTCACACCTTTTGAACCTCTTCATATTTTTCACACCTTTTCAGGCTCTTCATGTTTTTGAACACCGCTTCATGCTCCTCCCTTTTTTCAGACTGTTTCATGCTCCTCATATTTTTGACACGTTTTGAAGCTCTTCATATTTTTCAAACCTTTTAAGGCTCTTCATGTTTTTGAACACCGCTTCATGCTCCTCCTATTTTTCAGACCATTCCATGCTCCTCATATTTTTGACACCTTTTGAAGCTTTTCATATTTTTCACAACTTTTCAGGCTCTTCATGTTTTTGAACACCACTTCATGCTCCTCCTATTTTTCAGACCGTATCATGCTCCTCATAGGTTTCACACCTTTTGAACCTCCTCTTATTTTTCACACGTTTTCAGCCTCTTCATGTTTTTCAACACCACTTCATGCTCCTCCTATATTTCAGAGAGTTTCATGCTCCTCATGTATTTCACACCTTTTGAAGCTCTTAATATTTTTCACACCTTTTCAGGCTCTTCATGTTTTTCAACACAACTTCATGCTCCTCCTATTTTTCAGACCGTTTCATGCTCATCTCGTTTTTGACACCTTTTGAAGCTCCTCTACTTTTGACCCCTTTAGAAGCTCTTCATATTTTTGACAACTTTTCAGGCTCTTCATGTTTTTCAACACCGCTTCATGCTCCCCCTAATTTTCAGACCGTTTCATGACACTCATATTTTTGACACCTTTTGAAGCTCCTCGTATATTTCATACCTTTTC
The DNA here is from genome assembly GCF_033118175.1 of Dama dama. Lineage (NCBI taxonomy): Eukaryota > Metazoa > Chordata > Mammalia > Artiodactyla > Cervidae > Dama > Dama dama. The sequence continues at coordinate 5,900,772 of NC_083712.1, read as the reverse complement.
AGACTCTTCATGATTTCCAACACCGCTTCATGCTCCTCATTTTTTTCACACCGTTTAATGCTCATCTCATTTTTGACACCTTTTGAAGCTCTTCATATTTTTCACACCTTTAGAAGCTCTTCATATTTTTTACACCTTTTCAGGCTCTTCATATTTTTCAACACCTCTCATTGCTACTCCTATTTTTCAGACCGTTTCATGCTCATCTCATTTTTTACACCTTTTGAAGCTCTTCATATTTTTCACATATTTTGAAGCTCTTCATATTTTTCACACGTTTTCAGGTCTTCATGACTTTGAACACCATTTCATGCTCCTCCTATTTTTCAGACCGTTTCATGCTCTTCATATTTTTGGCACCTTTTGAAGCTCTTCATATTTTTCACACCTTTTCAGGCTCTTCATGTTTTTCAACACCGCTTCATGTTCCTCCTATGTTTCAGACCGTTTTATGCTCCTCATATATTTGACACCTTTTGAAGCTCTTCATAATTTCCACACCTTTTCAGGCTCTTCATGTTTTTGAACACCATTTCATGCTCTTCTTATTTTTTTTTATTGTTATTTTTTTTTAATTTTTTTTTATTATTTTTATTTTTTTTTCCCAGTCGGTTTTGTCATACATTGATATGAATCAGCCATGGATTTACATGTATTCCCAATCCCAATCCCCCCTCCCACCTCCCTCTCCACCCGATTCCTCTTGGTCTTCCCAGTGCACCAAGCCGGAGCACTTGTCTCGTGCATCCTACCTGGGCTGGTGATCTGTTTCACCATAGATAGCATACATGCTGTTCTTTTGAAATATCCCAACCTCGCATTCTCCCACAAAGTTCAAAAGTCTGTTCTGTATTTCTGTGTCTCTTTTTCTGTTCTGCATATAGGGTTATCGTTATCACCTTTCTAAATTCCATATACATGTGTCAGCATGCTCTAATGTTCTTTATCTTTCTGGCTTACTTCACTCTGTATAATGGGCTCCAGCTTCATCCATCTCATTAGGACTGATTCAAATGAATTCTTTTTAATGGCTGAGTAATATTCCATGGTGTATATGTACCACAGCTTTCTTATCCATTCATCTGCTGACGGGCATCTAGGTTGCTTCCATGTCCTGGCTATTATAAACAGTGCTGCGATGAACATTGGGGTGCACGTGTCTCTTTCAGACGAACCTATGGACACCTTATCTTTGACAAAGGAGGCAAGGATATACAATGGAAAAAAGACAACCTCTTTAACAAGTGGTGCTGGGAAAACTGGTCAACCACTTGTAAAAGAATGAAACTAGAACACTTTCTAACACTATACACAAAAATAAACTCAAAATGGATTAAAGATCTAAATGTAAGACCAGAAACTATAAAACTCCTAGAGGAGAAGATAGGCAAAACACTCTCCGACATAAATCAAAGCAAGATCCTCTATGACCCACCTCCCAGAATATTGGAAATAAAAGCAAAACTAAACAAATGGGACCTAATGAAACTTAAAAGCTTTTGCACTACAAAGGAAACTATAAGTAAGGTGAAAAGACAGCCCTCAGATTGGGAGAAAATAATAGCAAATGAAGAAACAGACAAAGGATTAATCTCAAAAATATACAAGCAAATTTTGCAGCTCAATTGCAGAAAAATAAATGACCCAATAAAAAATGAGCCAAAGAACTAAACAGACATTTCTCCAAAGAAGACATACAGATGGATAACAAACACATGAAAAGATGCTCAACATCACTCATTATTAGAGAAATGCAAATCAAAACCACAATGAGGTACCATTACATGCCAGTCAGGATGGCTGCTATCCAAAAGTCTACAAGCAATAAATGCTGGAGATGGTGTGGAGAAAAGGGAACCCTCTTACACTGTTGGTGGGAATGCACACTAGTACAGCCCCTATGGAAAACAGTGTGGAGATTTCTTAAAAAACTGGAAATAGAACTGCCATATGACCCAGCAATTCCACTTCTGGGCATACACACTGAGGAAACCAGATCCTCTTATTTTTCAGACCGTTTCAAGCTCCTCATATTTTTTACACCTTTTGAAGCTCTTCATATGTTTCACACCTTTTCAGGCTCTTCATGCTTTTCAAATCCGCTTCATGCTCCTCCTATTTTTCAGACTGTTTCATGCTCCTCATATTTTTGACACCTTTTGAAGCTCTTCATATTTTTCACACGTATTCAAGCTCTTCATCTTTTTCAACACCGCTTCATGCTCCTCCCATTTTTCAGACCGTTTCATACTCCTCATATATTTGACACCTTTTGAAGCTCTTCATATTTTTCACAACTTTTCAGGTTCTTCATGTTTTCAACACCACTTCATGCTCCTCCTATATTTCTGACCTTGTCATGCTTCTCATATTTTTGACATCTTTTGAAGCTCTTCATATTTTTCACGCCTGTTCAGACTCTTCATGTTTTTCTACACCGCTTCAAGCTCCTCCTATTTTTGACATCTTTTGAAGCTCTTCATATATTTCACACCTTTTCAGGGTTTTCATGTTTTTGAACACCGTTTCATGCTCCTCATATTTTTCAGACCATTTCATGCTCCTCATATTTTTGACACCTTTTGAAGCTCTTCATATTTTTCACACCTTTTCAGGCTCTTCATGTTTTCAACACCGTTTCATGCTCCTCCTATTTTTCAGACCGTTTCATGCTCCTCATATTTTGACACCTTTTGAAGCTCTTCATATTTTTCACACATTTTCAGGCTCTTCATATTTTTCAACAAGGTTTCATGCTCCTCCTATTTTTCAGACAGTTTCATGCCCCTCATATTTTTGACACCTTTTCAAGCTCTTCACATTTTTCAAACCTTTTCAGGCTGTTCATGTTTTTGAACACCGTTTCTTGCACCTCCTATTTTTCAGACCGTTTCATACTCCTCATATTTTGACTCCTTTTGAAGCTCTTCATATTTTTCACACCTTTTCAGGCTCTTCATGTTTTTCAACACCGCTTCTTGCTCATCCTCTTTTTCAGACTGTTTCATGGCCCTCATATTTTTGACACCTTTTCAAGCTCTTCACATTTTTCAAACCTTTTCAGGCTCTTCATGTTTTTGAACAACGTTTCATGCTCCTCCTATTTTTCAGACAGTTTCATGCCCCTCATATTTTTGACACCTTTTCAAGCTCTTCACATTTTTCAAACCTTTTCAGCCTCTTCATGTTTTGAACACCGTTTCATCCTCCTCCTAATTTTCAGACCGTTTCATGCTCCTCATATTTTGACACCTTTTGAAGCTCTTCATATTTTTCACACCTTTTCAGGCTCTTCATATTTTTCAACAAGGTTTCATGCTCCTCCTATTTTTCAGTCCTTTTCATGCTCCTCATATTTTGACACCTTTTGAAGCTCTTCATATATTTCACACCTTTTCAGGCTCTTCATGTTTTCAACACTGCTTCATGCTCCTCCTATTTTTCAGACCGTTTCATGCTCCTCATATATTTTACATCTTTTGACGCTCTTCATATATGTCACACCTTTTCAGGCTCTTCAACTTTTTCAACACTGCTTCATGCTCCTCCTCATTTTCAGACCGTTTCATGCTCCTCATATTTTTGACACCCTTTGATGCTCTTCATATTTTTCACACATTTTCAGGCTCTTCATGTTTTTCAACACCGTTTCTTGCTCCTCCTATTTTTCAGACCGTTTCATGCTCCGCATATTTTCACACTTTTGAAGCTCTTCATACATTTCACACCTTTTCAGGCTCTTCATGTTTTTCAACACCGCTTCATGCTCCTCCTGTTTTTCAGACCGTTTCATGCTCCTCATTTTTTTGACACCTTTTGAAGCTCTTTATATATTTCACACTTTTTCATTCTCTTCATGTTTTTCAATACCGTTTCATGCTCCTCATATTTTTCAGACCATTTCGTTCCCGTCATATTTTTGACACATTTTCAAGCTCTTCATATTTTTCAAACATTTTCAGGCTCTTCATGCTTTTCAACAAGAATTAATGTTCCTCCTTTTTTTCAAACCGTTTCATGCTCCTCGTATTTTCGACACCTTTTGAAGCTCTTCATACATTTCACACCTTTTCAGGCTCTTCATGTTTTTCATCAAAACTTCATGCTCCTCCTATTTTTCAGGCCATTTCATGCTCCTCATACCTTTGACACCTTTTGAAGCTCTTCATACATTTCACACCTTTTCATGCTCTTCATGTTTTTGAACACCTTTTCAAGCTCCTCATATTTTTGACACCTTTTGAAGCTCTTCATATATTTCACACCTTTTCAGGTTCTTCATGTTTTTGAACAAAGCTTCATGCTCCTCATATTTTTCACATCTATTGAACCTCTTCATATATTTCACACCTTTTCAAGCTCTTCATGTTTTTGAACAACGCTTCATCCTCCTCCTATATTTCACACCTTTTGAAGCTCTTCATATATTTCACACCTTTTCAAGCTGTTCATGTTTTTGAACACCTTTTCATGCTCCTCCTATGTTTCAGACCGGTTCATGCTCCTCATATTTTTGACACCTTTTGAAGCTCTTCATATATTTCACACCTTTTCATGCTCTTCATGTTTTTCAACACTGCTTCATGCTCCTCCTATTTTTCAGACCGTTTCATGCTCCTCATATTTTTGACACCTTTTGAAGCTCTTCATATTTTTCAAACCTTTTCAGGCTCTTCATGTTTTTCAACACCTCTTCATTCTCCTCCTATTTTTCAGGCCGTTTCAAGCTCCTCATATTTTTGACACCTTTTGAACCTCTTCCTATATTTCACACATTTTCAGGCTCTTCATATTTTTCAACACCGTTTCTTGCTCCTCCTATTTTTCAGACCGTTTCATGTTCCTCATATTTTTGACACCTTTTGAAGCTCTTCATATTTTTCACACCTTTTCAGGCTCTACATGTTTTTAAACACCGATTCATGCTCCTTCTATTTTCCGACCGTTTCATGCTCCTCATACTTTTGACACCTTTTGAAGCTCTTCATATTTTTCACACCTTTTCTTGCTCTTCATGTTTTTCAACACCCTTTCATCCTCCTCCTATTTTCAGACCGTTTCATTCTCCTCATTCTTTTGACACCTTTTTAAGCTCTTCATATATTTCACACCTTATCAGGCTTTTCATGTATTTTTACACCGCTTTTTGCTCCTCCTATTTTTCACACCTTTTGAAGCTCTTAGTATATTTCATACCTTTTCAAGCTCTTCATGTTTTTGAACACCACTTCATGCTCCTCATATTTTTCACACCTTTTGAAGCTCTTCATATTTTTCACACATTTCAGGCGCTTCATGTTTTTGAACACCTTTTCATGCTCCTCCTATTTTTCAGACCTTTTCATGCTCCTCATATTTTTGACACATTTTGACGCTCTTCATATTTTTCACACCTTTTCAGGCTCTTCATGTTTTTCAACACCGCTTCAATCTTCTCCTATTTTTCAGATCGTTTCATGCTCCTCATATTTTTGACACGTTCTGAACCTATACATACATTTCACACCTTTTCAGGCTCTTCATATTTTTCAACACAGTTTCATGCTCCTCCTATTTTTCAGACCGTTTCATGCTCCTCATATTTTTCACACCTTTTGAAGCTCTTCATATTTTTCACACCTTTTGAAGCTCTTAATAATTTTCACAGGTTTTCCTTCTCTTCATGTTTTTGAACACCATTTCATGCTCCTCCTATTTTTCAGACAGTTTCATGCTCCTCATATTTTTGACACCATTTGAAACTCTTCATATTTTTCACACATTTTCATGCTCTTCATGTTTTTGAACGCCTTTTCAAGCTCCTCATATTTTTGACACCTTTTGAACCTCTTCATATTTTTCACACCTTTTCAGGCTCTTCATTTTTATGAACACCGATTCGTGCTCCTCCTATTTTTCAGACCGTTTCATGCTCCTCAGATTTTGACACCTTTTGAAGCTCTTCATATTTTTCACACCTTTTCATGCTCTTCATGTTTTTCAACACGGTTTCATTCTCCTCCTATTTTCAGAGCGTTTCATGCTCCTCTATTTTTGACACCATTTGAAACTCTTCATATTTTTCACACCTTTTCAGGCTTTTCATGTTTTTGAACACCACTTCATGCTCCTCCTATTTTTCACACCTTTTGAAGCTCTTCATATATTTCACACCTATTCAAGCTCTTCATGTTTTTGAACACCACTTCATGCTCCTCATATTTTTGACACCTTTTGAAGCTCTTCATAATTTTCACACCTTTTCAGACTCTTCATGTTTTTGAACACCATTTCATGCTCCTCCTATTTTTCAGACGGTTTCATGCTCTCATATTTTTGACACCATTTGAAACTCTTCATATTTTTCATACATTTTCATGCTCTTCATGTTTTTGAACCCTTTTCAAGCTCCTCATATTTTTGACACCTTTTTAAGCTGTTCATATTTTTCACACCTTTTCAGGCTCTTCATGTTTTTGAACACCATTTCATCCTCCTCATATTTTTGACACCTTTGAAGCTCTTCATATTGTTCACAACTTTTCAGACTCTTCATGTTTTTCAACACCGCTTCAATCTTCTCCTATTTTTCAGACCATTTCATGCTCATCTCATTCTTGACACTTTTTGCAGCTCTTCATATTTTTCACACGTTTTCAGGCTCTTCATATTTTTCAACACCGCTTCATGATCCTCCTATTTTTCAGACCGTTTTATGCTCCTCATGTATTTCACACCTTTGAAGCTCTTCATATTTTTCAGACCTTTTCAGACTCTTCATATTTTTGAACACGGTTTCATGCTCCTCCTATTTTTCAGAACGTTTCATGCTCCTCATATTTTTACACCTTTGGAAGCTCTTCACATTTTTCACACCTTTTCAGGCTCTTCATGTTTTTCAACACGGCTTCTTGATCCTCCTATTTTTCAGACCGTTTCATGCTCATCTCATTTTTGACACCTCAGGAAGCTCTTCATATTTTTCACACCTTTTGAAGCTCTTCGTATTTTTCACAACTTTTCAGGCTCTTCATATTTTTCAACACCGCTTCATGATCGTCCTGTTTTTCAGACCATTTCATGCTCCTCATATTATTGACAGCTTTTGAAGCTCTTCATATTTTTCACACCTTTTCAGGCTCTTCATGTTTATGAACACCGTTTCATGCTCCTCCTATTTTTCAGACCGTTTCATGCTGCTCATATTGTTGACACTTTTTGAAGCTCTTCATATTTTTCACACCTTTTCAGGCTCTTCATGTTTTTCAACACCGCTTCATGCTCATCCTATTTTTCAGACCTTTTCATGCTGCTCATATTTTTGACACCTTTTGAAGCTCTTCATATTTTTCACACCTTTTCAGGCTCTTCAATTTTTTCAACAATGTTACAATGCTCCTCCTATTTTTCAGACCGTTTCATGCTCCTCATATTTTTGACACCTTTTGAAGCTCTTCATATTTTTCACACCTTTTGAAGCTCTTCATATGTTTCAACTTTTTCAAGCTCTTCATGTTTTTCAACACCACTTCATGCTTCTCCTATTTCTCAGACCGTTTCATGCTCATCTCATTTTTGACAGCTTTTGAAGTTCTTCATATTTTTCACATCTTTTGAAACTATTCATATTTTTCACACCTTTTCAGGCTCTTCATGTTTTTCAACACCGCTTCATGCTTCTCCTATTTTTCAGACCGTTTCATGCTCCTCTCATTTCTGAAATCTTTTGAAGCTTTTCATATATTTCACACATTTTCAGGCTCTTAATGTTTTTCAACACCACTTCATGCTCCTCCTATTTTTCAGACCGTTTCATGCTCATCTCATTTTTGACACCTTCTAAAGCGCTTCATAGATTTCACAAATTTTCAGGCTCTTCATATTTTTGAACACCGCTTCATGCTCCTCCTATTTTTCAGACCGTTTCATGCTCCTCATGTATTTCACACATTTTGCGGCTCTTCATATTTTACACACCTTTTCAGGTTCTTCATTATTTTCAACACCACTTCATGCTCCTCCTATTTTTCAGACCGTTTCATGTTCCTTATATTTTTGACACCTTTTGAAGCACTTCATATTTTTTACACCCTTCCAGGCTCTTCATGTTTTTCAACACGGCTTCATGCTCCTCCTATTTTTCAGACCGTTTCATGCTCCTCATATTTTTCATACCTTTAGAAGCTCTTCATATTTTTCAAACCTTTTCAGGCTCTTCATGTTTTTCAACACAGCTTCATGCTCCTCCTATTTTTGAGAGGCTTTCATTCTCCTCATATTTTTGACACTGTTAGAAGCACTTCATATATTTCACACCTTTTCAGTGTCTTCTTTTTTTTCAACACGACTTCATGGTACTCCTATTTTTCAGACAGTTTCATGCTCTTCTCATTTTTGACACGTTTTGAGGCTCTTCATATTTTTCACACCTTTTCAGGCTTTTCATGTTTTTAAACACCGCTTCATGCTCCTCCTATTTTTCAGACCGTTTCATGCTGCTCATATTTTTGACACCTTTTGAAGCTGTCATATTTTTCACAAATGTTCAGGCTCTTCCTCTTTTTGAACACCGTTTCATGCTCCTCCTATTTTTCAGACCGTTTCATGATCCTCATGTATTTCACACCTTTTGAAGCTCTTCATATTTTTCACACGTTTTCAGGCTCTTCATGTTTTTCAACACCGCTTCATGCTCCTCCTATTTTTCAGACCGTTTCATGCTCCTCATGTATTTCACACCTTTTGAAGCTGTTCATATTTTTCACACGTTTTCAGGCTCTTCATGTTTTTGAACACTGCTTCATGCTCCTCCTATTTTTCGGACCGTTTCATGCTCCTCATATTTTTGACACCTTTTGAAGCTCTTCATATTTTTCACACCTTTACAGGCTCTTCATGTTTTTCCACACCACTTCAAGCTTCTCCCTATTTTTCAGACCGTTTCATGATCCTCATGAATTTCACACCTTTTGAAGCTCTTCATATTTTTCACACCTTTTCAGGCTCTTCATGTTTTTGATCACCGCTTCATGATCCTCCTATTTTTCAGACCGTTTCATGCTCTTCATATTTTTGACACCTCTTGAAGCTCTTCATATTTTTCACACCTTTTCAGGCTCTTCATGTTTTTCCACACCACTTCATTCTTGTCCTATTTTTCAGACCATTTCATGCTCCTCATGAATTTCACACCTTTTGAAGCTCTTCATATTTTTCACACCTTTTCAGGCTCTTCATGTTTTTTATCACCGTTTCATGCTCCTATTTTTCAGACCGTTTCATGCTCATCTCATTTTTGACCCCTTTTGAAGCTTTTCATATTTTTCACAACTTTTTAGGCTCTTCATGTTTTTCAACACCGCTTCATGCTCCTCCTATTTTTCAGATCGTTTCATGCTCATCTCATTTTTGCCACCTTTTAAAGCTCTTCATATTTCTCACAACTTTTTAGGCTCTTCATGTTTTTGACACTGCTTCATGCTCCTCCTATTTTTCAGAGAGTTTCATGCTCCTCATGTATTTCACATCTTTTGAAGCTCTTCATATTTCTCACAACTTTTTAGGCTCTTCATGTTTTTCCACACCACTTCATGCTTCTCCTATTTTTCGGCCTGTTTCATGCTCCTCATGTATTTCACACATTTTGAAGCTCTTCATATTTCTCACACCTTTTCAGGCGCTTCATGTTTTTAATCACCGTTTCATGCTCCTCCTATTTTTCAGACCGTTTCATGCTCCTCATATATTTGACACATTTTGAAGCTCTGAATATTTTTCACACATTTTCAGGCTCTTCATGTTTTTGAACACTGCTTCATGATCCTCCTATTTTTCAGACCGTTTCAAGTTCTTCATATGTTTGACATCTTTTGAAGCTCTTCATATTTTTCACTCCTTTTCAGGCTCTTCATGTTTTTCAACACCACTTCATGCTTCTCCTATTTTCAGACAGTTTCTTGCTCCTCATAATTTTGACACCTTTGAATGTCTTCATATTTTTCACACCTTTTGAAGCTGTTCATATTTTTCACACCTTTTCAGGCTCTTCATGTTTTTCTACACCACATCATGCTCCTCCTATTTTTCAGACTGTTTCATGCTCCTCTTATTTTTGACACCTTTTGAAGCTCTTCATATTTTTCACAACTTTTCAGGCTCTTCATGTTTTTCTACACCGCTTCATGCTCCTCCTATTTTTCAGACCATTTCATGCTCATCTCATTCTTGACACTTTTTTCAGCTCTTCATATTTTTCACACGTTTTCAGGCGCTTCATATTTTTCAACACCGCTTCATGATCCTCCTATTTTTCAGACCGTTTTATGCTCCTCATGTATTTCACACCTATGAAGCTCTTCATATTTTTCAGACCTTTTCAGACTCTTCATATTTTTGAACACGGTTTCATGCTCCTCCTATTTTTCAGAACGTTTCATGCTACTCATATTTTTACACCTTTGGAAGCTCTTCACATTTTTCACACCTTTTCAGGCTCTTCATGTTTTTCAACACCGCTTCTTGATCCTCCTATTTTTCAGACCGTTTCATGCTCATCTCATTTTTGACACCTCAGGAAGCTCTTCATATTTTTCACACCTTTTGAAGCTCTTCGTATTTTTCACAACTTTTCAGGCTCTTCATATTTTTCAACACCGCTTCATGATCGTCCTGTTTTTCAGACCATTTCATGCTCCTCATATTATTGACAGCTTTTGAAGCTCTTCATATTTTTCACACCTTTTCAGGCTCTTCATGTTTATGAACACCGTTTCATGCTCCTCCTATTTTTCAGACCGTTTCATGCTGCTCATATTGTTGACACTTTTTGAAGCTCTTCATATTTTTCACACCTTTTCAGGCTCTTCATGTTTTTGAACACCGTCTCATGCTCCTCATATTTTTCAGACTGTTTCATGCTCCTCATATTTTTGACACCTTTTGAAGCTCTTCATATTTTTCACACCTTTTCAGGCTCTTCATGTTTTTCAACACCGCTTCATGATCCTCCTATTTTTCATACCGTTTCATGCTCCTAATATTTTTGACACCTTTTGTAGCTCTTCATATTTTTCACACCTTTTCAGGCTCTTCATGTTTTTCAACACCGTTTCATGCTCCTCTTATTTTCAGACAGTTTCTTGCTCCTCATAATTTTGACACCTTTGAATGTCTTCATATTTTTCACACCTTTTGAAGCTGTTCATATTTTTCACACCTTTTCAGGCTTTTCATGTTTTTCTACAGCGCATCATGCTCCTCCTATTTTTCAGACTGTTTCATGCTCCTCTTATTTTTGACACCTTTTGAAGCTCTTCATATTTTTCACAACTTTTCAGGCTCTTCATGTTTTCTACACCGCTTCATGCTCCTCCTATTTTTCAGACCATTTCATGCTCATCTCATTCTTGACACTTTTTGCAGCTCTTCATATTTTTCACACGTTTTCAGGCTCTTCATATTTTTCAACACCGCTTCATGATCCTCCTATTTTTCAGACCGTTTTATGCTCCTCATGTATTTCACACCTTTGAAGCTCTTCATATTTTTCAGACCTTTTCAGACTCTTCATATTTTTGAACACGGTTTCATGCTCCTCCTATTTTTCAGAACGTTTCATGCTCCTCATATTTTTACACCTTTGGAAGCTCTTCACATTTTTCACACCTTTTCAGGCTCTTCATGTTTTTCAACACCGCTTCTTGATCCTCCTATTTTTCAGACCGTTTCATGCTCATCTCATTTTTGACACCTCAGGAAGCTCTTCATATTTTTCACACCTTTTGAAGCTCTTCGTATTTTTCACAACTTTTCAGGCTCTTCATATTTTTCAACACCGCTTCATGATCGTCCTGTTTTTCAGACCATTTCATGCTCCTCATATTATTGACAGCTTTTGAAGCTCTTCATATTTTTCACACCTTTTCAGGCTCTTCATGTTTATGAACACCGCTTCATGCTCATCCTATTTTTCAGACCTTTTCATGCTGCTCATATTTTTGACACCTTTTGAAGCTCTTCATATTTTTCACACCTTTTCAGGCTCTTCAATTTTTTCAACAATGTTACAATGCTCCTCCTATTTTTCAGACCGTTTCATGCTCCTCATATTTTTGACACCTTTTGAAGCTCTTCATATTTTTCACACCTTTTGAAGCTCTTCATATATTTCACACTTTTTCAAGCTCTTCATGTTTTTCAACACCACTTCATGCTTCTCCTATTTCTCAGACCGTTTCATGCTCATCTCATTTTTGACAGCTTTTGAAGTTCTTCATATTTTTCACATCTTTTGAAACTATTCATATTTTTCACACCTTTTCAGGCTCTTCATGTTTTTCAACACCGCTTCATGCTTCTCCTATTTTTCAGACCGTTTCATGCTCCTCTCATTTCTGAAATCTTTTGAAGCTTTTCATATATTTCACACATTTTCAGGCTCTTAATGTTTTTCAACACCTCTTCATGCTCCTCCTATTTTTCAGACCGTTTAATGCTCATTTCATTTTTGACACCTTCTAAAGCGCTTCATAGTTTTCACAAATTTTCAGGCTCTTCATATTTTTGAACACCGCTTCATGCTCCTCCTATTTTTCAGACCGTTTCATGCTCCTCATGTATTTCACACATTTTGCGGCTCTTCATATTTTACACACCTTTTCAGGTTCTTCATTATTTTCAACACCCCTTCATGCTCCTCCTATTTTTCAGACCGTTTCATGTTCCTTATATTTTTGACACCTTTTGAAGCTCTTCATATTTTTTACACCCTTCCAGGCTCTTCATGTTTTTCAACACGGCTTCATGCTCCTCCTATTTTTCAGACCGTTTCATGCTCCTCATATTTTTCATACCTTTAGAAGCTCTTCATATTTTTCAAACCTTTTCAGGCTCTTCATGTTTTTCAACACAGCTTCATGCTCCTCCTATTTTTGAGACGCTTTCATTCTCCTCATATTTTTGACACTGTTAGAAGCTCTTCATATATTTCACACCTTTTCAGTGTCTTCTTTTTTTTCAACACGACTTCATGCTACTCCTATTTTTCAGACCGTTTCATGCTCATCTCATTTTTTACACCTTTTGAAGCTCTTCATATTTTTCACAACTTTTGATGCTCTTCAAATTTTTCACAAGTTTTCAGGCTCTTCAAGTTTTTCAACACCGCTTCATGCTCCTCCTATTTGTCAGACCATTTCATGCTCCTCATATTTTTGACACCTTTTGAAGCTCTTCATATTTTTCACACCTTTTCAGGCTCTTCATGTTTTTGAACACCATTTCATGCTCCTCCTATTTTTCAGACCGTTTCATGCTCCTCATATTTTTGACACCTTTTGAAGCTCTTCATATTTTTCACACCTTTTCAGGCTCTTCATGTTTTTGAACACCATTTCATGCTTCACCTATTTTGCAGACCGTTTCATTCTCCTCATATTTTTGACACCTTTTGAAGCTCTTCATATATTTCACACCTTTTCAGGCTCTTCATATTTTTGAACCCCGCTTCATGCTCCTCCTAATTTTCAGACCTTTTCATGCTCCATATATATTTGACACCTTTTGAAGCTTTTCATATTTTTCACAACTTTTCATGCTCTTCATGTTTTTGAACACCATTTCATGCTCCTCCTATTTTGCAGACCGTTTCATTCTCCTCATATTTTTGACACCTTTTGAAGCTCTTCACATTTTTCACACCTTTTCAGGCTCTTCATGATTTTCAACACCGCTTTATTCTCCTCCTATTTTTCAGACCGTTTCATGCTCGTCTCATTTTTGATACCTTTTGAAGCTGTTCATATTTTTCACACCTTTTGAAGCTCTTCATATTTTTCACCATTTTGAAACTCTTCATAATTTTCACACCTTTTGAAGCTCTTCATGTTTTTGAACACCGCTTCATGCTCCTCCTAATTTTCAGACCGTTTCATGCTCCTCATATTTTTGAACGTTTTGAAACTCTTCATATTTTTCACACCTTTTGAAGCTCTTCATGTTTTTGATCACTGATTCATACTCCTCCTATTTTTGAGAACGTATCATGCTCCTCATATTTTTGACACCTTTTGAAGCTCTTCATATTTTTCACACCTTTTCAGGCTCTTCATGATTTTCAACACCGCTTCATGCTCCTCCTATTTTTCAGACCATTTCATGCTCCTCATATTTTTGACACATTTTCAAGCTCTTCATATTTTTCACACCTTTTCAGGCTCTTCATGTATTTGAGCACAGCTTCATGCAGCTCCTATTTTTCAGACCGTTTCATGCTCCTCATATTTTTCACACCTTTTGAAGCTCTTCATATTTTTCACACCTTTTCAGGCTCTTCATGTTTTTGAGCACTGCTTCATGCTCCTCCTATTTTTCAGACCATTTCATGCTCCTCATATTTTTGACACATTTTCAAGCTCTTCATATTTTTCACACCTTTTCAGGCTCTTCATGTATTTGAGCACAGCTTCATGCAGCTCCTATTTTTCAGACCGTTTCATGCTCCTCATATTTTTCACACCTTTAAAGCTCTTCATATTTTTCTCACATTTTAAGGCTCTTCATGTTTTTCAACACCGTGTCATGCTCCTCCTTTTTTTCAGACGGTTTCATGCTCCTCATAATTTTCACACCTTTAAAGCTCTTTATATTTTTCACACCTTTTCTGGTTCTCATGTTTTTGAACACAGCTTCATGCTCCTCCTATTTTTCAGACCGTTTCATGCTCCTCATATATTTCACACCTTTTGAAGATCTTCCTATTTTTCAGACCTTTTCAGGCTCCTCATATTTTTGACACCTTTTGTAGCTCTTCATATTATTCACACATTTCCAGGCTCTTCATGTTTTTCAACACTGCTTCATGCTCCCCCTATTTTCCAGACCTTTTCATGCCCCTCATATTTTTGACACATTTTGAAGCTCTTCATATTTTTCACACATTTTCAGGCTCTTCATGTTTTTGAACAATGCTTCATGCTCCTCCTAATTTTCACACCATTTGAAGCTCTGCATATTTATCACACGTTTTCACGCTCTTCAAGTTTTTCAACATCGCTTCATGCTCCTCCTATTTTTCGACTGTTTAATGCTCCTCATATTTTTGACATCTTTTGAAGCTCTTCATATTATTCACACCTTCTCAGGCTCTTCATGTTTTTGAGCACAGCTTCAAGCTCCTCCTATTGTTCAGACCGTTTCATGCTCATCTCTTTTTTGACACCTTTTGAAGCTATTCATATTTTTCACACCTTTTGAAGCTCTTCTTATTTTTCACACGTTTTCAGGCTCTTCATGCATTTGAACACTGCTTCCTGCTCCTCTTATTTTTCAGACCGTTTCATGCTCCTCATATTTTTGACACCTTTTGAAGCTCTTCATCATTTTCACAGCTTTTCATGCTCTTCATGTTTTTCAACACTGCTTCATGCTCCTCCTATTCTTCAGACAGTTTCATGCGCCTCATGTGTTTCACACCTTTTGAAGCTCTTCATATTTTTAACACCTTTACTGGCTCTTCATTTTTTTGAACATCACTTCATGCTCCTCCTATTTTTCAGACCGTTTCTTGCTCCTCATATATTTGACACCTTTTGAAGCTGTTCATATTTTTCACATCTTTTCAGGTTTTCATGTTTTTCAACACCGCTTCATGCTCCTCCTATTTTTCAGACCATTTCATGCTCCTCATGTATTTCACATTATTTGAAGCTCTTCATATTTTTCACACCTTTTGAGGCTCTTCATATTTTTAACACGTTTTCAGGCTCTTCATGTTTTTGAACACCGTTTCATGCGGCTCCTAATTTTCAGACCGATTCATGCTTCTCATATTTTCACACCTTTTGAAGCTCTTCATATTTTTCACACCTTTTCAGGCTCCCCATGTTTTTCAACACCGATTCATGGTCCTCCTATTTTTCAGACCGTTTCATGCTCCCATATTTTTGACATCTTTTGAAGCTCTTCATATTTTTCACACCTTTTCAGGCTCTTCATGTTTTTCAACACGACTTCATGCTCCTCCTATTTTTCAGACCGTTTCATGCTCCTGATATTTATGACAATTTTAGAAGCTCTTCATATTTTTCAACACCACTTCATGCTCCTCCTATTTTTCAGACCGTTTCGTGCTCCACATATTTTTGACACCTTTTGAAGCTCTTCATATATTTCACACCTTTTCAGGCTCTTCATGTTTTTGAACACCACTTCATGCTCCTCCTATTTTTCAGACCGTTTCATGCTCCTCCTATTTTTCAGACCGTTTCATTCTCCTCATAATTTTCACACCTTTTTCAGGCTCTTCATTTTTTTCAACACCACTTCATGCTCCTCCTATTTTTCAGACCGTTTCATGCTCCTCATATTTTTGACACCTTTTGAAGCTCTTCATATTTTTCACACCTTTCCAGGCTCTTCATGTTTTTGAACACCGTTTAATGCTCCTCCTATTTTTCAGACCGTTTCTTGCTCCTCATATTTTTGAACACCGTTTAATGCTCCTCCTATTTTTCAGACCGTTTCTTGCTCCTCATATTTTTGACACCTTTTGAAGATCTTCATATTTTTTACACCTTTCCATGCTCTTCATGTTTTTGAACACCATTTCATGCTCCTCCTATTTTGCAGACCGTTTCATTCTCCTAATATTTTTGACCCCTTCTGAAGCTCTTCATATTTTTCACACCTTTTGAAGCTCTTCATATTTTTCATAATTTTGAAGCTCGTCATATTTTCACACGTTTTCAGACTCTTCATGTTTTTCAACACCGCTTCATGCTTCTGCTATTTTTCAGACCGTTTCATGCTCCTCATATTTTTGACAGGTTTTGAAGCTTTTTATATTTTTCCTACCTTTTCAGGTTCTTCATGTTTTTCAATACCGCTTCATGCTCCTCCTATCTTTCAGACCGTTTCATGCTCATCTCATTTTTGACACCTTTTGAAGCTCTTCATAATTTTCACATCTTTTGAAGCTCTTCATATTTTTCACAAGATTTCAGGCTCTTCATGTTTTTCAATACCGCTTCAAGCTCCTCCTATTTTTCAGACCGTTTCATGCTCATCATATTTTTGACACCTTTTGAAGCTCTTCATATTTTTCACATCTTTTGAAGCTCTTCATATTTTTCACAAGATTTCAGGCTCTTCATGTTTTTCAATACTGCTTCATGCTCCTCGTATTTTTTAGACCGTTTCATGCTCCTCATATTTTTGACACCTTTTGAAGCTCTTCATATTTTTCACATCTTTTGAAGCTCTTCATAGTTTTCACACCTTTTCAGGCTCTTCATGTTTTTGAACACCGCTTCATGCTCCTCCTATTTTTCAGACTTTTTCATGCTCCTCCTATATTTCACACCTTTTGAAGCTCTTCATATTTTTCACACCTTTTCAGGCTCCTCATGATTTTCAACACGGCTTAATGCTCCTCGTATTTTTTAGACCGTTTCATGCTCCTCATATTTTTGAAACCTTTTGAAGCTCTTCATATTTTTCATATCTTTTAAAGCTCTTCATATTTTTCACACCTTTTCAGGCTCTTCAAGTTTTTGAACACCGCTTCATGCTCCTCCTATTTTTCAGACCGTCATGCTCCTCATATTTTTGACACCTTTTGAAGCTCTTCATATTTTTCTCACCTTTTCAGGCTCTTCATGTTTTTGAACAACGCTTCATGGTCCTCCTATTTTTCAGACCGTTTCATGCCCCTCATGTATTTCACACCTTTTGAAGCTCTTCATATTTTTCACACCTTTCCAGGCTCTTCATGTTTTGAACACCGCTTCATGCTCCTCCTATTTTTCAGACCGTTTCATGCTCCTCATATTTTTCACTACTTTTGAAGCTCTTCATAATTTTCACACTTTTTCCGGTGCTTCATGTTTTTCAACACCGCTTCATGCTCCCCCTATTTTACAGACCGTTTAATGCTCCTCATGTATTTCACACCTTTTGAAGCTCTTCATATTTTTCACACCTTTTCATGCTCTTCATCTTTTTCAAACTGTTTCATGATCATCCTATTTTTCAGAAAGTTTCATCCTCCACATATTTTTGACTCCTTTAGAAGCTCTTCATTTTTTTTCACACCTTTTCAGGCTCTTCATGTTTTTCAACACCTCTTCATGCTCCTCCTATTTTTCAGACCGTTTCATGCTCCTCATATTTTTGACACCTTTTGAAGGTCTTCATATTTTTCACACCTTTTCAGGCTCTTCATGTTTTTCAACACTGCTTCATGCTCCTCCTCTTTTTCAGACCGGTTCCTGCTCCTCATAGTTTTGACACCTTTTGAAGCTCTTCATATTTTTCACACCTTTTCAGTCTCTTCATGTTTTTGAAAACCGCTTCATGCTCTTCCTATTTTTCATACCGTTTCCTGCTCCTCATATTTTTCACACATTTTGAAGCTCTTCAGATATTTCACACCTTTTCAGGCTCTTCATTTTTTTCAACACCAATTCATGATCCTCCTTTTTTTCAAATCGTTTCATGCTCATCTCATTTTGACACCTTTTGAAGCTCTTCATATATTTCACACCTTATGAAGCTCTTCATATTTTTCATACCTTTTCAGGCTCTTCATGATTTTCAACACCGCTTCATGCTCCTCGTATTTTTCAGAACTTTTCATGCTCAACTCTTTTTTGACACCTTTTGAACCTCTTCATATTTTTCACACCTTTTGAAGCTCTTCATGTTTTTCACATTTTTGAAGCTCTTCATACTTTTCCCACGTTTTCAGACTCTTCATGTTTTTCAACACCGCTTCATGCTCCTGCTAATTTTCTGACCGTTTCATACTCCTCATGTATTTCACATATTTTGAAGCTCTTCATATTTTTCACACCTTTTAAGGCTCTTCATGTTTTTCAACACCGCTTCATGCTCCTCCTAGGTTTCAGACCGTTTAATCCTCCTCATGTATTCCACACCTTTTGAATCTCTTCATATTTTTCACAACTTTTCAGGCTCTTCATGTTTTTGAACACCATTTCATGCTCCCCTATTTTGCAGACCGTTTCATGCTCATCTCAGTTTTTACACCTTTTGAAGCTTTGCATATTTTTCACAGCTTTTCAGGGTCTTCTTGTTTTTGAACACCTCTTCATGCTCCTCCTATTTTTCAGACCGTTTCAGACTCCTCATAATTTACACACCTTTTGAATCTCTTCATATTTCTCACACCTTTTCAGGCTCTTCATGTTTTTGAACACCGTTTCATAATCCTCCTATTTTTCAGACCGTTTCATGCTCCTCATATTTTTGACACCTTTTAAAGCTCTTCATATTTTTCACACCTTTTCATCCTCTTCAAGTTTTTGAACACCGCTTCATCCTCCTCCTATTTTTAAGACCGTTTCATGCTCCTCATATTGTTGACACCTTTTGAAGCTCTTCATATGTCTCACACCTTTTCAGTCTCTTCATATTTTTCAACATCCTTCATTCTCCTCCTAATATTCAGACCGTTTCATGCTCTTCTCATTTTTGACACCTTTTGAAGCTTTTCATATTATTCACACATTTTCAGGCTCTACATGTTTTTGAAATCTGCTTCATGCTCCTCCTATTTTTTCGGCTGCATCATGCTCCTCATATTTTTCACCCCTTTTGAAGCTCTTCATCTTTTTCTCACCTTTTCAGGCTCTTCATGTTTTTGAACACCGCTTCATGCTCCTCCTATATTCCAGACCGTTTCATGCTCCTCATTTATTTCACCCCTTTTGAAGCTCTTCATAGTTTTCACACCTTTTCAGGCTCGTCATGTTTTTGAACACCGCTTCAAGCTCCTCCTATTTTTCAGACCGTTTCATGCTCCTCATATTTTTCACACCTTTTGAAGCTCTTCATATTTTTCACACATTTTCAGTCTCTTCATGTTTTTCAACACCGTTTCATGCTGCTTCTGTTTTTCAGACCGTTTCATGCTCCTCATATTTTGACACCTTTTGAAACTCTTCATATTTTTCACACCTTTCCAGGCTCTTCATGTTTTTCAACACCGTTTCATGAACCTCCTATTTTTCAGACCGTTTCATGCTCATCTCATTTTTGACACCTTTTGAAGCTTTTCATGTTTTTCACAACTCTTTAGGCTCTTCAGGTTTTTGAACACCGCTTCATGCTCCTCCTATTTTTCAGAGAGTTTCATGCTCCTAATGTATTTCACTCCTTTTGAAGCTCTTCATATTTTTCACACCTTTTCAGACTCTTCATTTTTT
This sequence comes from Dama dama, assembly GCF_033118175.1. Lineage (NCBI taxonomy): Eukaryota > Metazoa > Chordata > Mammalia > Artiodactyla > Cervidae > Dama > Dama dama. The sequence goes on along the minus strand of NC_083712.1, from coordinate 5,880,568 downwards.
TAACACCACTTCATGCTCCTCCTACTTTTCAGACCGTTTCATGCTCCTCATATTTCTGACACTTTTTGATGCTGCTCATATTTTTCACACATTGTGAAGCTCTTCATATTTTTCACACCTTTTCAGACTCTTCATTTTTTTAACACCGCTTCATGCTCCTCCTATTTTTCTGACCGTTTCATGCTCCTCATAGTTTTGACTCCTTTTGAAGCTCTTCATATTTTTGACACCATTTCAAGCTCTTCATGTTTTTCAACACTGCTTCCTGCTCCTCCTATTTTTCAGACCATTTCATGCTCCTCATATTTTTGACACCCTTTCATGCTCTTCGTGTTTTTCAACACCGCGTCATGCCCCTCCTATTTTCAGACCGTTTCATGCTCCTCATATTTTTGACGTCTTTTGAAGCTCTCCACATTTTTCACACCTTTTAATGCTCTTCATGTTTTTGAACACCGCTTCATGCTCCTCCTATTTTTCAGACCGTTTCATGCTCCTCATATTTTTGACACCTTTTGAAGATTTTCATATTTTTCACACCATTCTAGCTCTTCATGTTTTTCAACACCGCTTAATGCTCTCCTATTTTTCAGACCGTTTCATGCTCATAATATTTTTGACACCATTCGAAGCTCTTCATATTTTTGACACCTTTTAATGCTCTTCATGTTTTTCAACACTGCTTCATGCTCCTCATATTTTTCAGACCGTTTCTTGCTCCTCATATTTTTGACACCTATGAAGCTCTTCATATATTTCACACCTTTTCAGGCTCTTCATGTTTTTCTACACCGCTTCAAGCTCCTCCTATATTTCAGACCGTTTCTTGCTCCTCATATTTTTGACACCTTTTGAAGCTCTTCATTTATTTCACTCCTTTACAGGCTCTTCATGTTTTTCAACACCGCTTCATGCTCCTCATCTATTACACACCTTTTGAAGCTCTTCATATTTTTCACACCTTTCCAGCCTCTTCATGTTTTTGAACACCGTTTCATACTCCTCATGTATTTCACACCTTTTGAAGCTCTTCATATTTTTCACACCTTTTCAGGCTCTTCATGTTTTTCGACACCGCTTCATGCTCCTCTTTTTTCTCAGACCGTTTCATGCTCCTCATATTTTTCACACCTTTTGAAACTCTTCATATTTTTTACACCTTTTCAGTCTGTTCATGTTTTGAACACCGCTTCATGATCCTCCTATTTTTCAGACCATTTCATGCTCCACATATATTTCACACCTTTTTAAGCTCATCATATTTTTCACACTTTTTCTGGTTCTCATGATTGTGAACACAGCTTCATACTCCTCCTATTTTTCAGACCGTTTCATGCTCCTCATATATTTCACACCTTTTGAAGCTCTTCCTATTTTTCAGACCTTTCAGGCTCTTCATGTTTTTCAACAGCATTTCATGCTTCTCCTATTTTTCAGACCGTTTCATGCTCCTCATATATTTCACACCTTTTGAAGCTCTTCCTATTTTTCAGACCTTTTCAGGCTCTTCATGTTTTTCAACAGCATTTCATACTCCTCCTATTTTTCAGAGCGTTTCATGCTCCTCATATATTTCACACCTTTTGAAGCTCTTCATATTTTTCACACCTTTTCAGGCTCTTCATGTTTTTGAACACGGCTTCATGATCCTCCTATTTTTCAGACCGTTTCATGCTCCTCATATTTTTGACACCTTTTGAAGCTCTGCATATTTTTGGCACATTTTCATGCTCTTCATGTTTTTCAACACCGCTTCATGCTCCTCCTATACTTCAGAACGTTTTATGCTCCTCATATTTTTAACACCATTTGAAATTCTTCATATTTTGCATCTTTTCATGCTCTTCATGTTTTTCAACACCGCTTCATGCTCCTCCTGTTTTTCAGACGGTCTCTTGCTCCTCAAATTTTTGACACCTTTTGAAGCTCTTCATAATTTTCACACGCTTCAGGCTCTTCATGTATTTGAACACCGCTTCATGATCCTCCTATCTTTCAGACCGTTTCATGCTCTTCACATTTTTCACATCTTTTCAGGCTCTTCCTGTTTTTCAACACAACTTCATGCTTCTCTTATTTTTCAGACCGTTTCATGCTCTTCATATTTTTCACATCTTTTCAGGCTCTTCCTGTTTTTCAACAAAACTTCATGCTTCTCTTATTTTTCAGACCGTTACATGCGCATTTCATTTTTGACACCTTTGAAGCTCTTCATATTTTTCACACCTTTTGAAGCTCTTCATATTTTTCACTCGTTTTCTGGCTCTTCATGTTTTTCAACACCGTTTCTTGATCCTCCTATTTTTCAGACCGTTTCATGCTCATCTCATTTTTGACACCTTTGAAGCTCTTCATATTTTTCACACCTTTTGAAGCTCTTCCTATTTTTCACACGTTTTCAGGCTCTTCATTTTTTTCAACACCGTTTCATGCTGCTTCTATTTTCAGACCGTTTCAGGCTCCTCATATTTTTCACATCTTTTGAAGCTCTTCATATTTTTCACACGTTTTCAGGCTCTTTATGTTTTTGAACATCGCTTCATGCTCCTCCAATTTTTCAGACCGTTTAATGCGCCTCATGTATTTCACACATTTTGAAGCTCTTCATAATTTTCAAACCTTTTCAGTCTCTTCATGTTTTTCAACAACACTTCATGCTCCTATTTTTCAGACCGTTTCATGCTCCTCATATTTTTGACACCTTTTGAAGCTCTTCATATTTTTCACAACTTTTCAGGCTCTTCCTGTTTTTGAACACCGCTTAATGCTTCTCCTATTTTTCAGACCGTTTCATGCTGTTCATATTTTTGACACCTTTTGAAGCTCTTCATATTTTTCACACCTTTTCAGGCTCTTCATGTTTTTGAACACTGCTTCTCGCTCCTCCTATTTTTCAGACCTTTTCATGCTCATCTCATTTTTGACACCTTTTGTAGCTCTTCATATTTTTCACACGTTTTCAGGCTCTTCATGTTTTTCAACACCGTTTCTTGATCCTCCTATTTTTCAGACCTTTTCATGCTCCTCATCTATTTGACACATTTTGAAGCTCTGAATATTTTTCACACATTTTCAGGCTCTTCATGTTTTTGAACACTGCTTCATGATCCTCCTATTTTTCAGACGGTTTCATGCTCCTCATATGTTTGACACCTTTTGAAGCTCTTCATATTTTTCACACCTTTTGAGGGCCTTCATGTTTTTCAACACCGTTTCATGCTGCTTCTCTATTTCAGACCGTTTCATGCTCCTCATATTTTTTACACCTTTTGAAGCTCTTCATATTTTTCATACCTTTTCAGGCTCTTCATGTTTTTGAACACAGCTTCATGCTACTCCTATTTTTCAGACCGTTTCATGCTCCTCATATTTTTGACACCTTTTGAAGCTCATCATATTTGTCACACCTTTTCAGGCTTTTCATGTTTTTCAACACCGTTACATGATCCTCCTATTTTTCAGACCGTTTCATGCTCATCTCATTTTTGACCCCTTTTGAAGCTTTTCATATTTTTCACAACTTTTTAGGCTCTTCATGTTTTTCCACACCGCATCATACTACTCCTATTTTTCAGACCGTTTCATGCTCATCTCATTTTTGACACCTTTTGAAGCTCTTCATATTTCTCACAACTTTTTAGGCTCTTTATGTTTTTGACACCGCTTCATGCTCCTCCTATTTTTCAGAGAGTTTCGTGCTCCTCATGTAATTCACATCTTTTGAAGCTCTTCATATTTCTCACAACTTTTTAGGCTCTTCATGTTTTTCCACACCACTTCATGCTTCTCCTATTTTTCGGCCTGTTTCATGCTCCTCATGTATTTCACACCTTTTGAAGCTCTTCATATTTTCCACACCTTTTCAGGCTCTTCATGTTTTTAATCACCGTTTCATGCTCCTCCTATTTTTCAGACCGTTTCATGCTCCTCATATATTTGACACATTTTGAAGCTCTGAATATTTTTCACACATTTTCAGGCTCTTCATGTTTTTGAACACTGCTTCATGATCCTCCTATTTTTCAGACCGTTTCATGATCTTCATATGTTTGACACATTTTGAAGCCGTTCATATTTTTCACTCCTTTTCAGGCTCTTCATGTTTTTCAACACCACTTCATTCTTTTCCTATTTTTCAGACCGTTTCATGCTCCTCATGTATTTCACACCTTTTGAAGCTCTTCATAATTTTCACACCTTTTCAAGCTCTTCATGTTTTTGAACACCATTTCATGCCGCTTCTATTTTTCAGACCGTTTCCTGCTCCTCATATTTTTCTCACATTTTGAAGCTCTTCATATTTTTCACACCTTTTCAGGCTCTTCATGTTTTTAAACACCGCTTCATGATCCTCCTATTTTTCAGACCATTTCATGCTCTTCATATTTTTGACACCTCTTGAAGCTCTTCATATATTTCACATCTTTTCAGCCTCTTCATTTTTTTTTAAAACCGCTTCATGGTCCTCCTATTTTCACACCGTATCATGCTCATCTCATTTTTGACACCTTTTGAAGCTCTTCATATATTTCACACCTTTTCAAGCTCTTCATATTTTTCAGACCTTTTCAGGCTCTTCATGTTTTTGAACACCGCTTCATGCTCCTCCTATTTTTCAGACCGTTTCATGCTCCTCATATTTTTGACACCGTTTGAAGCTCTTCATATTTTTCACACCTTTTCAGGCTCTTTATGTTTTTGAACACCGCTTCATGCTCCTTCTATTTTTCAGAGAGTTTCATGCTCCTCATGTATTTCACACCTTTTGAAGCTCTTCATATTTTCCACACCTTTTCAGGCTCTTTATATTTTTCCACACCACTTCATGCTTCTCCTATTTTTCAGCCCGTTTCAAACTCCTCATGTATTTCACACCTTTTGAAGCTCTTCATATTTTTCACACCTTTTCCGGCTCTTCATGTTTTTGATCACCGTTTCATGCTCCTCCTATTTTTCAGACCGTTTCATGCTCCTCATATATTTGACACCTTTTGAAGCTCATCATATTTTTCAAACCTTTTCAGGCTCTTCATATTTTTGAACACCGCTTCATGCTCCTCCTATTTTTCAGACCGTTTCATGCTCCTTGTAATTTTGACACCTTTTGAAGCTCTTCATATTTTTCACACATTTTCAGGCTCTTCATGTTTTTCAACACCGCTTCATGCTCCTCCTATTTTTCAGACTGTTACATGCTCCTCATATTTTTGACAACTTTTGAAGCTCTTCATATTTTTCACACCTTTTCAGGCTCTTCATGTTTTTCAACACCGCTTCATGCTCCTCCTATTTTTCAGACCGTGTCATGCTCCTCATATTTTTGACACCTTTTGAAGCTTTTCATATTTTTCACACCTTTTCAGGCTCTTCATTTTTTTCAACACTACTTCTTTCTCCTCAAAATTTTCAGACCGTTTCATACTCATCTAATTTTTGACACCTTTTGAAGCTCTTCATATTTTTCACACCTTTTGAAGCTCTTCATATTTTCACACCTTTTCAGGCTCTTCATATTTTTGAACACCGCTTCATGCTCCTTCTATTTTTCAGAGAATTTCATGCTCCTCATGTATTTCTCACCTTTTGAAGCTCTTCATATTTTTCACACCTTTTCAGGCTCTTCATGTTTTTGAACACTGCTTCTCGCTCCTCCTATTTTTCAGACCTTTTCATGCTCATCTCATTTTTGACACCTTTTGTAGCTCTTCATATTTTTCACACGTTTTCAGGCTCTTCATGTTTTTCAACACCGTTTCTTGATCCTCCTATTTTTCAGACCGTTTCATGCTCATCTCATTTTTAACACCTTTTGAAGCTTTTCATATTTTTCACAACTTTTCAGGCTCTTCATGTTTTTGAAAACCGCTTCATGCTCCTCCTATTTTTCAGAGAGTTTCATGCTCCTCATGTATTTGACACTTTTTGAAGCTCTTCATATTTTTCACACCTTTTCAGGCTCTTCATCTTTTTCCACACCACTTCATGCTTCTCCTATTTTTCAGCCCGTTTCTTGCTCCTCATGTATTTCACACCTTTTGAAGCTCTTCATATTTTTCACACCTTTTCAAGCTCTTCATGTTTTTGAACACCGCTTCATGCTCCTCCTATTTTTCAGACCGTTTCTTGCTCCTCATATTTTTGACACTTTTTGAAGCTCTTCATATTTTTCACACCTTCAGGCTCTTCATGTTTTTCAACACCACTTTATGTTTCTCCCATTTTTCAGACCGTTTCATGCTCCTCATGTATTTCACACCTTTTGAAGCTCTTCATATTTTTCACACGTTTTCAGGCTCTTCATGTTTTTGATCACCGCTTCATCATCCTCCTATTTTTCAGAGAGTTTCATGCTCCTCATGTATTTCACATCTTTTGAAGCTCTTCATATTTTTCACACCTTTTCAGGCTCTTCATGTTTTTCCACACCACTTCATGCTTCTCCTATTTTTCGGCCTGTTTCATGCTCCTCATGTATTTCACACCTTTTGAAGCTCTTCATATTTTTCACACGTTTTCAGGCTCTTCATGTTTTTGATCACCTCTTCATGATCCTCCTATTTTTCAGAGAGTTTCATGCTCCTCATGTATTTCACATCTTTTGAAGCTCTTCATATTTTTCACACCTTTTCAGGCTCTTCATGTTTTTCCACACCACTTCATGCTTCTCCTATTTTTCGGCCTGTTTCATGCTCCTCATGTATTTCACACCTTTTGAAGCTCTTCATATTTTTCACACCTTTTCATGCTCCTCATCTATTTGACACATTTTGAAGCTCTGAATATTTTTCACACATTTTCAGGCTCTTCATATTTTTGAACACTGCTTCATGATCCTCCTATTTTTCAGACGGTTTCATGCTCCTCATATGTTTGACACCTTTTGAAGCTCTACATATTTTTCACACCTTTTGAGGGCCTTCATGTTTTTCAACACCGTTTCATGCTGCTTCTCTATTTCAGACCGTTTCATGCTCCTCATATTTTTTACACCTTTTGAAGCTCTTCATATTTTTAACACCTTTTCAGGCTCTTTTTTTTTGAACACCGCTTCATGCTCCTCCTAATTTTCAGACCATTTCATCCTCCTCATATTTTTCACACCTTTTGAAGCTCTTCATATTTTTCATACCTTTTCAGGCTCTTCATGTTTTTGAACACAGCTTCATGCTACTCCTATTTTTCAGAACGTTTCATGCTCCTCATATTTTTGACACCTTTTGAAGCTCATCATATTTTTCACACCTTTTCAGGCTTTTCATGTTTTTCAACACCGTTACATGATCCTCCTATTTTTCAGACCGTTTCATGCTCATCTCATTTTTGACCCCTTTTGAAGCTTTTCATATTTTTCACAACTTTTTAGGCTCTTCATGTTTTTCCACACCGCATCATACTACTCCTATTTTTCAGACCGTTTCATGCTCATCTCATTTTTGACACCTTTTGAAGCTCTTCATATTTCTCACAACTTTTTAGGCTCTTTATGTTTTTGACACCGCTTCATGCTCCTCCTATTTTTCAGAGAGTTTCATGCTCCTCATGTAATTCACATCTTTTGAAGCTTTTTATATTTCTCACAACTTTTTAGGCTCTTCATGTTTTTCCACACCACTTCATGTTTCTCCTATTTTTCGGCCTGTTTCATGCTCCTCATGTATTTCACACCTTTTGAAGCTCTTCATATTTTCCACACCTTTTCAGGCTCTTCATGTTTTTAATCACCGTTTCATGCTCCTCCTATTTTTCAGACCGTTTCATGCTCCTCATATATTTGACACATTTTGAAGCTCTGAATATTTTTCACACATTTTCAGGCTCTTCATGTTTTTGAACACTGCTTCATGATTCTCCTATTTTTCAGACCGTTTCATGATCTTCATATGTTTGACACCTTTTGAAGCCGTTCATATTTTTCACTCCTTTTCAGGCTCTTCATGTTTTTCAACACCACTTCATTCTTTTCCTATTTTTCAGACCGTTTCATGCTCCTCATGTATTTCACACCTTTTGAAGCTCTTCATAATTTTCACACCTTTTCAAGCTCTTCATGTTTTTGAACACCATTTCATGCCGCTTCTATTTTTCAGACCGTTTCCTGCTCCTCATATTTTTCTCACCTTTTGAAGCTCTTCATATTTTTCACACCTTTTCAGGCTCTTCATGTTTTTAAACACCGCTTCATGATCCTCCTATTTTTCAGACCATTTCATGCTTTTCATATTTTTGACACCTCTTGAAGCTCTTCATATATTTCACACCTTTTCAGCCTCTTCATTTTTTTTTAAAACCGCTTCATGGTCCTCCTATTTTTCACACCGTTTCATGCTCATCTCATTTTTGACACCTTTTGAAGATCTTCATATATTTCACACCTTTTCAAGCTCTTCATATTTTTCAGACCTTTTCAGGCTCTTCATGTTTTTGAACACCGCTTCATGCTCCTCCTATTTTTCAGACCGTTTCATGCTCCTCATATTTTTGACACCGTTTGAAGCTCTTCATATTTTTCACACCTTTTCAGGCTCTCTATGTTTTTGAACACCGCTTCATGCTCCTTCTATTTTTCAGAGAGTTTCATGCTCCTCATGTATTTCACACCTTTTGAAGCTCTTCATATTTTCCACACCTTTTCAGGCTCTTTATATTTTTCCACACCACTTCATGCTACTCCTATTTTTCAGCCCGTTTCAAACTCCTCATGTATTTCACACCTTTTGAAGCTCTTCATATTTTTCACACCTTTTCCGGCTCTTCATGTTTTTGATCACCGTTTCATGCTCCTCCTATTTTTCACACCGTTTCATGCTCCTCATATATTTGACACCTTTTGAAGCTCATCATATTTTTCACACCTTTTCAGGCTCTTCATATTTTTGAACACCGCTTCATGCTCCTCCAATTTTTCAGGCCGTTTCATGCTCCTCATAATTTTTACACCTTTTGAAGCTCTTCATATGTTTCACACCTTTTCAGGCTCTTCATGTTTTTCACACCTTTTCAGGCTCTTTATGTTTTTGAACAACATCATGCTTCTCCTATTTTGCAGACCGTTTCATTCTCCTCATATTTTTCACACCTTTTGAAGCTCTTCATATTTTTCACACCTTTTCAGGCTCTTCATATTTTTCACACCTTTTCAGGCTCTTCATGTTTTTCACACCTTTTCAGGCTCTTCATGTTTTTGAACACCATTTCATGCTTCTCCTATTTTGCAGACCGTTTCATCCTCCTCATATTTTTGACATCTTTTGAAGCTCTTCATATATTTCACACCTTTTCAGGCTTTTCATTGTTTTCAACACCACTTCATGCTCCTCCTATTTTTCAGACCGTTTCATGCTCCTTGTAATTTTGACACCTTTTGAAGCTCTTCATATTTTTCACACCTTTTCAGGCTCTTCATGTTTTTCACACCTTTTCAGGCTCTTCACGTTTTGATCACCATTTCATGCTCCTTCTATTTTTCAGACCATTTCATGCTCCTTTATTTTTCAGACCGTTTCATGCTCATCTCATTTTTGACACCTTTTGAAGCTCTTTATATTTTTCACACCTTTTCAGGCTCTTCAAGTTTTGATCACCATTTCATGCTCCTCCTATTTTTCAGACCGTTTCATGCTCCTCATATTTTTGACACCTATTGAAGCTCTTCATATTTTTCACATCTTTTCAGGCTCTTCATGTTTTTGATCACCATTTCTTGCTCCTCCTATTTTTCAGACCGTTTCATGCTCCTCATAATTTTGACACCTTTTGAAGCTCTTCATATTTTTCACACCTTTTCAGGCTCTTCATGTTTTTCAACACCACTTCATGCTCCTCCTATTTGTCAGACCGTTTCATGCTCCTCATATTTTTGACACCTTTTGAAGCTCTTCATAATTTTCACACCCTTTCAGGGTCTTCATGTTTTTCAACACCACTTCATGCTCCTTCTATTTTTCAGACCGTTTCATTCTCCTCATATTTTTGACACCTTTTGAAGCTCTTCATATTTTTCACACCTTTTCAGGCTCTTCATGTTTTTGATCACCGTTTCATGCTCCTCCTATTTTTTAGACCGTTTCATGCTCATCTCATTTTTGACACCTTTTGAAGCTCTTCATATATTTCACACCTTTTGAAGCTCTTCATATTTTGCACACCTTTTCAGGCTCTTCATTTTTTTCAACACTACTTCTTGCTCCTCCAATTATTCAGACCGTTTCATGTTCCTCATATTTTTGACACCTTTTGAAGCTCTTCATAATTTTCACACCCTTTCAGCCTCTTCATGATTTTCAACACCACTTCATGCTCCTCCTATTTTTCAGACCGTTTCATTCTCCTCATATTTTTGACATCTTTAGAAACTCTTCATATCTTTCACACCTTTTCAGACTCTTCATGTTTTTCAACACAGCTTCATGATCCTCCTGTTTTTCAGACCGTTTCATTCTCCTCATATTTTTGACACCTTTTGAAGCTCTTCATATATTTCACACCTTTTCACGCTCTTCATTTTTTTCAACACCACTTCATGCTACTCCTATATTTCAGACCGTTTCATGCTCATCTCCTTTTTGCCACCTTTTGAATCTCTTCATATTTGTCACAAGTTCTCAGGCTCCTCATGTTTTTCAACACAGCTTCATGATCCTCCTGTTTTTCAGCCCGTTTCAAACTCCTCATGTATTTCACACCTTTTGAAGCTCTTCATATTTTTCACACCTTTTCCGGCTCTTCATGTTTTTGATCACCGTTTCATGCTCCTCCTATTTTTCAGACCGTTTCATGCTCCTCATATATTTGACACCTTTTGAAGCTCATCATATTTTTCAAACCTTTTCAGGCTCTTCATATTTTTGAACACCGCTTCATGCTCCTCCTATTTTTCAGACCGTTTCATGCTCCTTGTAATTTTGACACCTTTTGAAGCTCTTCATATTTTTCACAACTTTTCAGGCTCTTCATGTTTTTCAACACCGCTTCATGCTCCTCCTATTTTTCAGACTGTTACATGCTCCTCATATTTTTGACAACTTTTGAAGCTCTTCATATTTTTCACACCTTTTCAGGCTCTTCATGTTTTTCAACACCGCTTCATGCTCCTCCTATTTTTCAGACCGTGTCATGCTCCTCATATTTTTGACACCTTTTGAAGCTTTTCATATTTTTCACACCTTTTCAGGCTCTTCATTTTTTTCAACACTACTTCTTACTCCTCAAAATTTTCAGACCGTTTCATACTCATCTAATTTTTGACACCTTTTGAAGCTCTTCATATTTTGCACAACATTTCAAGCTCTTTATGATTTTCAACACCGCTTCATGCTCCTCCTATTTTTTCAGACCGTTTCATGCTCATCTCATTTTGACATCTTTTGAAGCTCTCAAATTTTTCACACCTTTTGAAGCTCTTCATATTTTTCCTATTTTTGAAGCTCTTCATATTTTCACACGTTTTCAGGCTCTTCATGTTTTTCAACACCGCTTCATGCTATTTCTATTTTTCAGAGAGTTTCATGCTCCTCATGTATTTCTCACCTTTTGAAGCTCTTCATATTTTTCAAACCTATTCAGGCTCTTCATGTTTTTCCACAACCCTTCATGCTTCTCCTATTTTTCATCCCGTTTCATACTCCTCATGTATTTCACACCTTTTGAATCTCTTCATATATTTCACACCTTTTCAGGCTCTTCATGTTTTTCACACCTTTTCAGGCTCTTCATGTTTTTGAACACCATTTCATGCTTCTCCTATTTTGCAGACCGTTTCATTCTCCTCATATTTTTGACATCTTTTGAAGCTCTTCATATTTTTCACAACTTTTCAGGCTCTTTGTGATTTTCAACACCGCTTCATGCTCCTCCTATTTTTCAGACCGTTTCATGCTCATCTCATTTTGACACCTTTTGAAGCTCTTCAAATTTTTCACACCTTTTGAAGCTCTTCATATTTTTCCTATTTTTGAAGCTCTTCATATTTTCACACGTTTTCAGGCTCTTCATGTTTTTCAACAGCGCTTCATGCTCCTCCTATTTTTCAGACCGTTTCATGCTCCTCATATATTTGACACCTTTTGAAGCTCTTCATATTTTTCAAACCTTTTCAGGCTCTTCATGTTTTTCCACACCCCTTCATACTTCTCCTATTTTTCAGCCCGTTTCATGCTCCTCATGTATTTCACACCTTTTGAATCTCTTCATATTTTTCACACCATTTCAGGCTCTTCATGTTTTTGATCACCGTGTCATGCTCCTCCTATTTTTCAAACCGTTTCATGCTCATCTCATTTTTGACACCTTTTGAAGCTCTTCATATATTTCTCACCTTTTGAAGCTCTTCATATTTTGCACACCTTTTCAGGCTCTTCAATTTTTTCAACACTACTTCTTGCGTCTCCAATTTTTCAGACCGTTTCATGCTCATCTAATTTTTGACACCTGTTGAATCTCTTCATATTTTTCACACCTTCTGAAACTCTTCATATTTTTCACACCTTTTCAGGCTCTTCATGTTTTTCCACACCACTTCATGCTTCTCCTATTTTTCAGCCCGTTTCATGCTCCTCATGTATTTCTCACCTTTTGAAGCTCTTCATATTTTTCACACCTTTTCAGGCTCTTCATGTTTTTCCACACCACTTCATGCTTCTCCTATTTTTCAGCCCGTTTCATGCTCCTCATGTATTTCACACCTTTTGAAGCTCTTCATATTTTTCACACCTTTTCAGGCTCTTCACGTTTTGATCACCATTTCATGCTCCTTTATTTTTCAGACCGTTTCATGCACCTCATATTTTTGACACGTTTTGAAGCTCTTCATATTTTTCACACCTTTTCAGGCTCTTCATATTTTTGAACACCGCTTCATGCTCCTCATATATTTCAGACAGTTTCACGCTCCTGGTAATTTTGACACCTTTTGAAGCTCTTCATATTTTTCACACCTTTTCAGGCTCTTCATGTTTTTCAACACCGCTTCATGCTCCTCCTATTTTTCAGACTGTTACATGCTCCTCATATTTTTGACACCTTTTGAAGCTCTTCATATTTTTCACACCTTTTCAGGCTCTTCATGTTTTTCAACACCGCTTCATGCTCCTCCTATTTTTCAGACTGTTACATGCTCCTCATATTTTTGACAACTTTTGAAGCTTTTCATATTTTTCACACCTTTTCAGACTCTACATTTTTTTCAACACTACTTCTTGCTCTTCCAAATTGTCAGACCGTTTCATACTCATCTAATTTTTGACACCTTTTGAAGCTCTTCATATTTTTCACACCTTTTGAAGCTGTTCGTATTTTCACACCTTTTCAGGCTCTTCATATTTTTGAACACCGCTTCATGCTCCTTCTATTTTTCAGAAAGTTTCATGCTCCTCATGTATTTCTCACCTTTTGAATCTCTTCATATTTTTCACACCTTTTCAGGCTCTTCATGTTTTTCCACACCACTTCATGCTTCTCCTATTTTTCAGCCCATTTCATGCTCCTCATGTATTTCACACCTTTTGAAGCTCTTCAAATTTTTCACACCTTTTCAGGCTCTTCACGTTTTGATCACCATTTCATGCTCCTTTATTTTTCAGACCGTTTCATGCTCATCTCATTTTTGACACCTTTTGAAGCTCTTCATATTTTCACACCTTTTCAGGCTCTTCATGTTTTTGAACACCGCTTCATGCTCCTCCTATTTTTCAGACCGTTTCATGCTCCTCATATTTTTGACACCTTTTGAAGCTCTTCATATTTTTCACACCTTTTCAGGCTCTTCATGTTTTTGATCACCGTTTCTTGCTCCTCCTATTTTTCAGACCGTTTCATGCTCCTCATACTTTTGACACCTTTTGAAGCTCTTCATATTTTTCACACCTTTTCAGGCTCTTCATGTTTTTCAACACCACTTCATGCTCCTCCTATTTTTCAGACCGTTTCATGCTCCTCATATTTTTGACACCTTTTGAAGCTCTTCATATTTTTCACACCTTTTCAAGCTCTTCATGTTTTTCAACACCACTTCATGCTCCTCATATTTTTCAGACCGTTTCATGCTCCTCATATTTTTGACACCATTTGAAGCTCTTCACATTTTTCACACCTTTTCAGGCTCTTCATGTTTTTCAACACCACTTCATGCTCCTCCTATTTTTCAGACCGTTTCATGCTCCTCATATTTTTGACACATTTTGAAGCTCTTCATAATTTTCACCCATTTTCAGGCTCTTCATGTTTTTCAACACCACTTCCTGCTCCTCCTATTTTTCAGACCTTTTCATGCTCCTCATATTTTTGACACCTTTTGAAGCTCTTCATAATTTTCACACCCTTTCAGCCTCTTCATGTTTTTCAACACCACTTCATGATCCTCCTATTTTTCAGACCGTTTCATGCTCCTCATATTTTTGACATCTTTAGAAACTCTTCATATCTTTCACACCTTTTCAGACTCTTCATGTTTTTCAACACCGCTTCATGATCCTCCTATTTCTCAGACCGTTTCATTCTCCTCATATTTTTGACACCTTTTGAAGCTCTTCATATATTTCACACCTTTTCAGGCTCTTCATTTTTTTCAACACCACTTCATGCTCCTCCTATTTTTCAGACCGTTTCATGCTCATCTCATTTTTGACACCTTTTGAAGCTCTTCATATTTTTCACACCTTTTCAGGCTCTTCATGTTTTTTAACACCGCTTCATGCTCCTCCTATTTTTCAGACCGTTTCATGCTCCTCCTATTTTTCAGACCGTTTCATGCACCTCATATTTTGACACCTTTTGAAGCTCTTCATATTTTTTACCTTTTCAGGCTCTTCATATTTTTCAACACTGCTACATGCTTCTCCTATATTTCCGACCATTTCATGCTCCTCATATTTTTGATATCTTTTGAAGCTCTTCATATTTTTCACACCTTTCAGGCTCTTCAAGTTTTTCAACACCGCTTCATGCTCCTCCTATTTTCCAGACCGTTTCATGCTCCTCATATTTTTGACACCTTTGAAGCTCTTCATATATTTGAAACCTTTTCAGGCTCTTCAAGTTTTTCAACATAGCTTCATGCACCTCATATTTTTCAGACCGTTTCTTTCTCCTCATATTTTTGATACCTTTTGAAGCTCTTCATATTTTTCACACCTTTTCAGGCTCTTCATGTATTTCAACACCGCTTCATGCTCCTCCTATTTTTCAGACCGTTTCATGCTCCTCATATTTTTGACACCTTTTACAGCACTTAATATTTTTCACATCTTTTCAGGCTCGTCATGTTTTCCAACACCGCTTCATGCTCCTCCTAATTTTCAGACCGTTTCATTCTCCTCATATTTTTGACACCTTTTGAAGCTCCTGATATTTTTCACACCTTTTCAGGCTCTTCATGTTTTTGAACACCGCTTCATGCTTCTTCTATATTTCAGACCGTTTCATGCAACTCATATTTTTGAGACCTTTTGAAGCTCTTCATATTTTTCACACCTTTTCAGGCTCTTCATGTTTTTCACACCTTTTCAGGCTCTTCATGTTTTTGAACACCATTTCATGCTTCTCCTTTTTTGCAGACCGTTTCATTCTCCTCATATTTTTGACATCTTTTGAAGCTCTTCATATATTTCACACCTTTTCAGGCTTTTCATTTTTTTCAACACCACTTCATGCTCCTCCTAATTTTCAGACCGTTTCATGCTCATCTCATTTTGACACCTTTTGAAGCTCTTCAAATTTTTCACATCTTTTGAAGCTCTTCATATTTTGCACAACATTTCAAGCTCTTTATGATTTTCAACACCGCTTCATGCTCCTCCTATTTTTTCAGACCGTTTCATGCTCATCTCATTTTGACATCTTTTGAAGCTCTTCACATTTTTCACACCTTTTGAAGCTCTTCATATTTTTCCTATTTTTGAAGCTCTTCATATTTTCACACGTTTTCAGGCTCTTCATGTTTTTCAACACCGCTTCATGCTATTTCTATTTTTCAGAGAGTTTCATGCTCCTCATGTATTTCTCACCTTTTGAAGCTCTTCATATTTTTCAAACCTATTCAGGCTCTTCATGTTTTTCCACACCCCTTCATGCTTCTCCTATTTTTCATCCCGTTTCATGCTCCTCATGTATTTCACACCTTTTGAATCTCTTCATATATTTCACACCTTTTCAGGCTCTTCATGTTTTTCACACATTTTCAGGCTCTTCATGTTTTTGAACACCATTTCATGCTTCTCCTATTTTGCAGACCGTTTCATTCTCCTCATATTTTTGACATCTTTTGAAGCTCTTCATATTTTTCACAACTTTTCAGGCTCTTTGTGATTTTCAACACCGCTTCATGCTCCTCCTATTTTTCAGACCGTTTCATGCTCATCTCATTTTGACACCTTTTGAAGCTCTTCAAATTTTTCACACCTTTTGAAGCTCTTCATATTTTTCCTATTTTTGAAGCTCTTCATATTTTCACACGTTTTCAGGCTCTTCATGTTTTTCAACAGCGCTTCATGCTCCTCCTATTTTTCAGACCGTTTCATGCTCCTCATATATTTGACACCTTTTGAAGCTCTTCATATTTTTCAAACCTTTTCAGGCTCTTCATGTTTTTCCACACCCCTTCATACTTCTCCTATTTTTCAGCCCGTTTCATGCTCCTCATGTATTTCACACCTTTTGAATCTCTTCATATTTTTCACACCATTTCAGGCTCTTCATGTTTTTGATCACCGTGTCATGCTCCTCCTATTTTTCAAACCGTTTCATGCTCATCTCATTTTTGACACCTTTTGAAGCTCTTCATATATTTCTCACCTTTTGAAGCTCTTCATATTTTGCACACCTTTTCAGGCTCTTCAATTTTTTCAACACTACTTCTTGCGTCTCCAATTTTTCAGACCGTTTCATGCTCATCTAATTTTTGACACCTGTTGAATCTCTTCATATTTTTCACACCTTCTGAAACTCTTCATATTTTTCACACCTTTTCAGGCTCTTCATGTTTTTCCACACCACTTCATGCTTCTCCTATTTTTCAGCCCGTTTCATGCTCCTCATGTATTTCACACCTTTTGAAGCTCTTCATATTTTTCACACCTTTTCAGGCTCTTCACGTTTTGATCACCATTTCATGCTCCTTTATTTTTCAGACCGTTTCATGCACCTCATATTTTTGACACGTTTTGAAGCTCTTCATATTTTTCACACCTTTTCAGGCTCTTCATATTTTTGAACACCGCTTCATGCTCCTCATATATTTCAGACAGTTTCACGCTCCTGGTAATTTTGACACCTTTTGAAGCTCTTCATATTTTTCACACCTTTTCAGGCTCTTCATGTTTTTCAACACCGCTTCATGCTCCTCCTATTTTTCAGACTGTTACATGCTCCTCATATTTTTGACACCTTTTGAAGCTCTTCATATTTTTCACACCTTTTCAGGCTCTTCATGTTTTTCAACACCGCTTCATGCTCCTCCTATTTTTCAGACTGTTACATGCTCCTCATATTTTTGACAACTTTTGAAGCTTTTCATATTTTTCACACCTTTTCAGACTCTACATTTTTTTCAACACTACTTCTTGCTCTTCCAAATTGTCAGACCGTTTCATACTCATCTAATTTTTGACACCTTTTGAAGCTCTTCATATTTTTCACACCTTTTGAAGCTGTTCGTATTTTCACACCTTTTCAGGCTCTTCATATTTTTGAACACCGCTTCATGCTCCTTCTATTTTTCAGAAAGTTTCATGCTCCTCATGTATTTCTCACCTTTTGAATCTCTTCATATTTTTCACACCTTTTCAGGCTCTTCATGTTTTTCCACACCACTTCATGCTTCTCCTATTTTTCAGCCCATTTCATGCTCCTCATGTATTTCACACCTTTTGAAGCTCTTCAAATTTTTCACACCTTTTCAGGCTCTTCACGTTTTGATCACCATTTCATGCTCCTTTATTTTTCAGACCGTTTCATGCTCATCTCATTTTTGACACCTTTTGAAGCTCTTCATATTTTCACACCTTTTCAGGCTCTTCATGTTTTTGAACACCGCTTCATGCTCCTCCTATTTTTCAGACCGTTTCATGCTCCTCATATTTTTGACACCTTTTGAAGCTCTTCATATTTTTCACACCTTTTCAGGCTCTTCATGTTTTTGATCACCGTTTCTTGCTCCTCCTATTTTTCAGACCGTTTCATGCTCCTCATACTTTTGACACCTTTTGAAGCTCTTCATATTTTTCACACCTTTTCAGGCTCTTCATGTTTTTCAACACCACTTCATGCTCCTCCTATTTTTCAGACCGTTTCATGCTCCTCATATTTTTGACACCTTTTGAAGCTCTTCATATTTTTCACACCTTTTCAAGCTCTTCATGTTTTTCAACACCACTTCATGCTCCTCATATTTTTCAGACCGTTTCATGCTCCTCATATTTTTGACACCATTTGAAGCTCTTCATATTTTTCACACCTTTTCAGGCTCTTCATGTTTTTCAACACCACTTCATGCTCCTCCTATTTTTCAGACCGTTTCATGCTCCTCATATTTTTGACACATTTTGAAGCTCTTCATAATTTTCACCCATTTTCAGGCTCTTCATGTTTTTCAACACCACTTCCTGCTCCTCCTATTTTTCAGACCTTTTCATGCTCCTCATATTTTTGACACCTTTTGAAGCTCTTCATAATTTTCACACCCTTTCAGCCTCTTCATGTTTTTCAACACCACTTCATGATCCTCCTATTTTTCAGACCGTTTCATGCTCCTCATATTTTTGACATCTTTAGAAACTCTTCATATCTTTCACACCTTTTCAGACTCTTCATGTTTTTCAACACCGCTTCATGATCCTCCTATTTCTCAGACCGTTTCATTCTCCTCATATTTTTGACACCTTTTGAAGCTCTTCATATATTTCACACCTTTTCAGGCTCTTCATTTTTTTCAACACCACTTCATGCTCCTCCTATTTTTCAGACCGTTTCATGCTCATCTCATTTTTGACACCTTTTGAAGCTCTTCATATTTTTCACACCTTTTCAGGCTCTTCATGTTTTTTAACACCGCTTCATGCTCCTCCTATTTTTCAGACCGTTTCATGCTCCTCCTATTTTTGAGACCGTTTCAGGCCCCTCATATTTTTGACACCTTTTGAAGCTCTTCATATTTTTCACACCTTTTCAGGCTCTTCATGTCTTTCAACACCGCTTCATGCGCCTCCCATTTTTCAGACCGTTTTATGCTCCTCATGTCTTTCACACCTTTTGAAGCTCTTCATATTTTTCACACCTTTTCAGGCTCTTCATGTTTTTTAACACCGCTTCATGCTCCTCCTATTTTTCAGACCGTTTCATGCTCCTCCTATTTTTGAGACCGTTTCAGGCCCCTCATATTTTTGACACCTCTTGCATCTCTTCATATTTTTCACACCTTTTCAGGCTCTTAATGTTTTTGAACACCGTTTCATGCGCCTCCCATTTTTCAGACCGTTTTATGCTCCTCATGTCTTTCACACCTTTTGAAGCTCTTCATATTTTTCACACCTTTTCAGGCTCTTCATGTTTTTGAACACTGCTTCATGTTTCTCCTATTTTTCAGACCGTTTCATGCTCTTCATATTTTTGACACGTTTTGAGGCTCTTCATTTTTTTCACACCTTTTCAGGCTCTTCATGTTTTTGAACACCGTTTGATGCTCCTCCAATTTTTCAGACCGTTTCCTGATCCTCATGTATGTCACACCTTTTGAAGCTCTTCGAATTTTTCACACCTTTTCAGGCTCTTCATTTTTTTTAACACCACTTCATGCTCCTCCAATTTTTCAGACCGTTTCATGCTCCTCATATTTTTGACAGCTTTTGAAGCTCTTCATATATTTCACACCTTTTCAGAGTCTTAAAGTTTTTGAACACAGCTTCATGCTCCTCCGTTTTTTCAGACCGTTTCATGCTCCTCATTTATTTCACACATTTTGAAGCTCTTCAAATTTTTCACACCTTTTCAGTCTCTTCATGTTTTTGAACACCGCTTCATGCTCCTCCTATTTTTCAGACCGTTTCATGCTCCTCATATTTTTGACACCTTTTGTAGCTCTTCATATTTTTCACACGTTTTCAGGTTCTTCATGTTTTTCAAAATCGCTTCATGGTCCTCCTATTTTTCAGAAGGTTACATACTTCTCATATTTTTGACACCTTTTGAAGCTCTTCATATTTTTCACACCTTTTCAGGCTCTTCATGTTTTTGAACGCCCCTTCAAGCTCCTCTTCTTTTTCAGACCGTTTCATACTACTCATATTTTTGACACCTTTTGAAGCTCTTCATATATTTCACAACTTTTCAGTCTCTTCATGGTTAACAACACCACTTCATGCTCCTCCTGTTTTTCAGATCATTTCATGCTCATCTCATTTTTGACACCTGTTGAAGCTCTTCATATTTCTCACACCTTTTGAAGCTCTTCATTTATTTCACTCCTTTACAGGCTCTTCACGTTTTTCAACACCGCTTCACCTCCTCCTATTTTTTAGACCGTCTCAATCTCCTCCTATATTTGAAACCTTTTGAGGCTCTTCATATATTTCACACCTTTTTAGTCCCTTCATGTTTTTCAACACTGTCTCATGCTCCTCCTATTTTTTTTTACCCGTTTCATGTTACTCATAATTTTGAAACCTTTTGAAGCTCTTCATATTTTTCACATCTTTTCAGGGTGTTCATGTTTGTCAACACCATTTCATGCTTCTCCTATTTGTCAGACCGTTTCAGGCTCCTCATATTTTTGACACCTTTTGAAGCTCTTCATGTTTTTCACACATTTTCATGCTCTTCATGTTTTCAACACAGGTTTATGCTAATCCTATTTTTTAGACCGTTTCATGCTCCTCATATTTTTGACACCTTTGAAGCTCATCATATTTTTCACACCGTTTCAGGCTCTTCATGTTTTTCAACACTGTTTCATGCTCCTCCTATTTTTCAGACCGTTTCATGCTCCTCATATTTTTCACACCTTATGAAGCTATTCATATTTTTCACAACTTTTCATTCTCTTCATGTTTTTCAACACTGTTTCATGCTCCTCCTATTTTTCAGACCGTTTCATGCTCCTCATATTTTTCACACCTCTTCAAGCTCTTCATATTTTTCACAATTTTTCAGGCTCTTCATGTTTCTCAAAACCGTTTCAGGCTCCTCCTGTTTTTCAGACCCATTCATGCTCCTGATATTTTTGACACCTTTTGAAGCTCTTCATATTTTTCACACCTTTTCAAGCTCTTCATGTTTTTCAACACCACTTCATGCTCCTCATATTTTTCAGACCGTTTCATGCTCCTCATATTTTTGACAGCATTTGAAGCTCTTCATATTTTTCACACCTTTTC
Source organism: Dama dama (assembly GCF_033118175.1). Lineage (NCBI taxonomy): Eukaryota > Metazoa > Chordata > Mammalia > Artiodactyla > Cervidae > Dama > Dama dama. Next base: position 5,859,209 of record NC_083712.1, on the reverse strand, counting down.
AGGCTCTTCATGTTTTTCAACACCACTTCATGCTCCTCCTATTTTTCAGATCGTTTCATGCTCCTCATATTTTTGACACATTTTGAAGCTCTTCATAATTTTCACCCCTTTTCAGGCTCTTCATGTTTTTCAACAACACTTCCTGCTCCTCCTATTTTTCAGACAGTTTCATGCTCCTCATATTTTTGACACCTTTTGAAGCTCTTCATAATTTTCACACCCTTTGAGCCTCTTCATGTTTTTCAACACCACTTCATGCTCCTCCTATTTTTCAGACTGATTCATGCTCCTCATATTTTTGACATCTTTAGAAACTCTTCATATCTTCCACACCTTTTCAGACTCTTCATGTTTTTCAACACCGCTTCATGATCCTCCTATTTCTCAGACCGTTTCATTCTCCTCATATTTTTGACATCTTTTGAAGCTCTTCATATATTTAACACCTTTTCAGGCTCTTCATTTTTTTCAACACCACTTCATGATCCTCCTATTTTTCAGACCGTTTCATGCTCATCTCATTTTTGACACCTTTTGAAGCTCTTCATATTTTTCACAAGTTCTCAGGCTGTTCATGTTTTTCAACACCGCTTCATGCTCCTCCTATTTTTCAGACCGTTTCATGTTTCTCATATATTTGACACCTTTTGAAGCTCTTCATATTTTTCACACCTTTTCAGGCTCTTCATGTTTTTGATCAGCATTTCATGCTCCTTCTATTTTTCAGCCCGTTTCATGCTCCTCATGTATTTCACACCTTTTGAAGCTCTTCATATTTTTCACACCTTTTCAGGCTCTTCTCGTTTTAATCACCATTTCATGCTCATCTTATTTTTCAGACCGTTTCATGCTCATCTCATTTTTGACACCTTTTGAAGCTCTTCATATATTTCACACATTTTCAGCTCTTCATATTTTTCACACCTTTTCAGGCTCTTCATGTTTTTGAACACCGCTTCATGCTCCTCCTATTTTTCAGACCCTTTCATGCTCCTCATATTTTTGACACCTTTTGAAGCTCTTCATATATTTCAAACCTTTTCAGGCTCTTCATGTTTTTGATCACCGTTTCTTGCTCCTCCTATTTTTCAGACCGTTTCATGCTCCTCATATTTTTGACACCTTTTGAAGCTCTTCATATTTTTCACACCCTTTCAGGCTCTTCATGTTTTTCAACACCACTTCATGCTCCTCCGATTTTTCAGACCGTTTCATGCTCATCTCATTTTTGACACCTTTTGAAGCTCTTCATATTTTTCACAACTTTTCAGGCTCTTCATGTTTCTCAAAACCGTTTCAGGCTCCTCCTATTTTTCAGACCCATTCATGCTCCTGATATTTTTGACACCTTTTGAAACTCTTTTTATTTTTCACACCTTTTCAGGCTCTTCATGTTAGTCAACCACGTTTCATGCTAATCCTATTTTTCCGACCGTTTCACGCTCCTCATATTTTTGACACCTTTTGAAGCTCTTCATATTTTTAACACCTTTTCAGGCTCTTCAAGTTTTTCAACAACGTTTCATGCTCCTACTATTTTTCAGACGTTTTCATCCTCCTCATTTTTTGAAACCTTTTGAAGCTTTTCATATTTTTCAAATCTTTTCATGCTCTTCATATTTTTCAACACGGTTTCATGCTCCTCCTGTTTTTCAGACCGTTTAATGCTCCTCATATTTTTGACACCTTTTGAAGCTCTTCATGTTTTTCAACACCGTTTCATGCTCGTCCTATTTTTCAGACCGTTTCATGGTCCTCATATTTTTCAGACCGTTTCAAGCTCCTCATATTTTTGACACCTTTTGAAGCTCTTCATATATTTCACACCTTTTCAGGCTCTTCATGCTTTCAACAGCGCTTCATGCTCCTACTATTTTTCAGACCGTTTCATGCTCCTCATATTTTTGACACCTTTTGAAGCTCTTCATATATTTCACACCTTTTCAGGCTCTTCATGTTTTTCAACACCGCTTCATGCTCCGCCTATTTTTCAGACCTTTTCATGCTCCTCTTTTTTTTGACACCTTTTAAAGCTTTTCATATTTTTCACACCTTTTCAGGCTCTTCATGTTTTGCAACACCGCTTCATGCTCCTCCTATTTTTCAGACCGTTTCATGCTCCTCATGTATTTCACACCTCTTGCATCTCTTCATATTTTTCACACCTTTTCAGGCTCTTAATGTTTTTGAAAACCGTTTCATGCGCCTCCCATTTTTCAGACTGTTTTATGCTCCTCATGTCTTTCACACCTTTTGAAGCTCTTCATATTTTTCACACCTTTTCAGGCTCTTCATGTTTTTGAACACCGCTTCATGTTTCTCCTATTTTTCAGACCGTTTCATGCTCTTCATATTTTTGACACGTTTTGAGGCTCTTCATTTTTTTTCACACCTTTTCAGTCTCTTCATGTTTTGAACACCGTTTCATGCTCCTCCAATTTTTCAGACCGTTTCCTGTTCCTCATGTATGTCACACCTTTTGAAGCTCTTCGAATTTTTCACACCTTTTCAGGCTCTTCATTTTTTTTAACACTTTTCATGCTCCTCCAATTTTTCAGACCGTTTCATGCTCCTCATATTTTTGACAGCTTTTGAAGCTCTTCATATATTTCACACCTTTTCAGAGTCTTAAAGTTTTTGAACACAGCTTCATGCTCCTCCGTTTTTTCAGACCGTTTCATGCTCCTCATTTATTTCACACATTTTGAAGCTCTTCAAATTTTTCACACCTTTTCAGTCTCTTCATGTTTTTGAACACCGCTTCATGCTCCTCCTATTTTTCAGACCGTTTCATGCTCCTCATATTTTTGACACCTTTTGTAGCTCTTCATATTTTTCACACGTTTTCAGGTTCTTCATGTTTTTCAAAATCGCTTCATGGTCCTCCTATTTTTCAGAAGGTTACATACTTCTCATATTTTTGACACCTTTTGAAGCTCTTCATATTTTTCACACCTTTTCAGGCTCTTCATGTTTTTGAACGCCCCTTCAAGCTCCTCTTCTTTTTCAGACCGTTTCATACTACTCATATTTTTGACACCTTTTGAAGCTCTTCATATATTTCACAACTTTTCAGTCTCTTCATATTTAACAACACCACTTCATGCTCCTCCTGTTTTTCAGATCATTTCATGCTCATCTCATTTTTGACACCTGTTGAAGCTCTTCATATTTCTCACACCTTTTGAAGCTCTTCATTTATTTCACTCCTTTACAGGCTCTTCACGTTTTTCAACACCGCTTCACCTCCTCCTATTTTTTAGACCATCTCATGCTCCTCCTATATTTGAAACCTTTTGAGGCTCTTAATATATTTCACACCTTTTTAGTCTCTTCATTTTTTTCAACACTGTCTCATGCTCCTCCTATTTTTTTTTACCCGTTTCATGTTACTCATAATTTTGAAACCTTTTGAAGCTCTTCATATTTTTCACACCTTTTCAGGGTGTTCATGTTTGTCAACACCATTTCATGCTTCTCCTATTTGTCAGACCGTTTCAGGCTCCTCATATTTTTGACACCTTTTGAAGCTCTTCATGTTTTTCACACATTTTCATGCTCTTCATGTTTTCAACACAGGTTTATGCTAATCCTATTTTTTAGACCGTTTCATGCTCCTCATATTTTTGACACCTTTGAAGCTCATCATATTTTTCACACCGTTTCAGGCTCTTCATGTTTTTCAACACTGTATCATGCTCCTCCTATTTTTCAGACCGTTTCATGCTACTCATATTTTTCACACCTTTTGAAGCTATTCATATTTTTCACAACTTTTCATGCTCTTCATGTTTTTCAACACTGTTTCATGCTCCTCCTATTTTTCAGACCGTTTCATGCTCCTCATATTTTTCACACCTCTTCAAGCTCTTCATATTTTTCACAACTTTTCAGGCTCTTCATGTTTCTCAAAACCATTTCAGGCTCCTCCTATTTTTCAGACCCATTCATGCTCCTGATATTTTTGACACCTTTTGAAACTCTTTTTATTTTTCACACCTTTTCAGGCTCTTCATGTTAGTCAACAACGCTTCATGCTAATCCTATTTTTCCGACCGTTTCACGCTCCTCATATTTTTGACACCTTTTGAAGCTCTTCATATTTTTAACACCTTTTCAGGCTCTTCAAGTTTTTCAACAACGTTTCATGCTCCTACTATTTTTCAGACGTTTCATCCTCCTCATTTTTTGAAACCTTTTGAAGCTTTTCATATTTTTCAAATCTTTTCATGCTCTTCATATTTTTCAACACGGTTTCATGCTCCTCCTGTTTTTCAGACCGTTTAATGCTCCTCATATTTTTGACACCTTTTGAAGCTCTTCATGTTTTTCAACACCGTTTCATGCTCGTCCTATTTTTCAGACCGTTTCATGGTCCTCATATTTTTCAGACCGTTTCAAGCTCCTCATATTTTTGACACCTTTTGAAGCTCTTCATATATTTCACACATTTTCAGGCTCTTCATGCTTTCAACAGCGCTTCATGCTCCTCCTATTTTTCAGACCGTTTCATGCTCCTCATATTTTTGACACCTTTTGAAGCTCTTCATATATTTCACACCTTTTCAGGCTCTTCATGTTTTTCAACACCGCTTCATGCTCCGCCTATTTTTCAGACCTTTTCATGCTCCTCTTTTTTTTGACACCTTTTAAAGCTTTTCATATTTTTCACACCTTTTCAGGCTCTTCATGTTTTGCAACACCGCTTCATGCTCCTCCTATTTTTCAGACCGTTTCATGCTCCTCATGTATTTCACACCTCTTGCATCTCTTCATATTTTTCACACCTTTTCAGGCTCTTAATGTTTTTGAACACCGTTTCATGCGCCTCCCATTTTTCAGACCGTTTTATGCTCCTCATGTCTTTCACACCTTTTGAAGCTCTTCATATTTTTCACACCTTTTCAGGCTCTTCATGTTTTTGAACACCGCTTCATGTTTCTCCTATTTTTCAGACCGTTTCATGCTCTTCATATTTTTGACACGTTTTGAGGCTCTTCATTTTTTTCACACCTTTTCAGGCTCTTCATGTTTTTGAACACCATTTCATGCTCCTCCAATTTTTCAGACCATTTCCTGTTCCTCATGTATGTCACACCTTTTGAAGCTCTTCGAATTTTTCACACCTTTTCAGGCTCTTCATTTTTTTTAACACCACTTCATGCTCCTCCAATTTTTCAGACCGTTTCATGCTCCTCATATTTTTGACAGCTTTTGAAGCTCTTCATATATTTCACACCTTTTCAGAGTCTTAAAGTTTTTGAACACAGCTTCATGCTCCTCCGTTTTTTCAGACCGTTTCATGCTCCTCATTTATTTCACACATTTTGAAGCTCTTCAAATTTTTCACACCTTTTCAGTCTCTTCATGTTTTTGAACACCGGTTCATGCTCCTCCTATTTTTCAGACCGTTTCATGCTCCTCATATTTTTGACACCTTTTGTAGCTCTTCATATTTTTCACACGTTTTCAGGTTCTTCATGTTTTTCAAAATCGCTTCAGGTCCTCCTATTTTTCAGAAGGTTACATACTTCTCATATTTTTGACACCTTTTGAAGCTCTTCATGTTTTTCACACATTTTCATGCTCTTCATGTTTTCAACACAGGTTTATGCTAATCCTATTTTTTAGACCGTTTCATGCTCCTCATATTTTTGGGACCTTTGAAGCTCATCATAATTTTCACACCGTTTCAGGCTCTTCATGTTTTTCAACACTGTATCATGCTCCTCCTATTTTTCAGACCGTTTCATGCTCCTCATATTTTTCACACCTTTTGAAGCTATTCATATTTTTCACAACTTTTCATGCTCTTCATGTTTTTCAACACTGTTTCATGCTCCTCCTATTTTTCAGACCGTTTCATGCTCCTCATATTTTTCACACCTCTTCAAGCTCTTCATATTTTTCACAACTTTTCAGGCTCTTCATGTTTCTCAAAACCGTTTCAGGCTCCTCCTATTTTTCAGACCCATTCATGCTCCTGATATTTTTGACACCTTTTGAAACTCTTTTTATTTTTCACACCTTTTCAGGCTCTTCATGTTAGTCAACAACGCTTCATGCTAATCCTATTTTTCCGACCGTTTCACGCTCCTCATATTTTTGACACCTTTTGAAGCTCTTCATATTTTTAACACCTTTTCAGGCTCTTCAAGTTTTTCAACAACGTTTCATGCTCCTACTATTTTTCAGACGTTTTCATCCTCCTCATTTTTTGAAACCTTTTGAAGCTTTTCATATTTTTCAAATCTTTTCATGCTCTTCATATTTTTCAACACGGTTTCATGCTCCTCCTGTTTTTCAGACCGTTTAATGCTCCTCATATTTTTGACTCCTTTTGAAGCTCTTCATGTTTTTCAACACCGTTTCATGCTCGTCCTATTTTTCAGACCGTTTCATGGTCCTCATATTTTTCAGACCGTTTCAAGCTCCTCATATTTTTGACACCTTTTGAAGCTCTTCATATATTTCACACCTTTTCAGGCTCTTCATGCTTTCAACAGCGCTTCATGCTCCTCCTATTTTTCAGACCGTTTCATGCTCCTCATATTTTTGACACCTTTTGAAGCTCTTCATATATTTCACACCTTTTCAGAGTCTTAAAGTTTTTGAACACAGCTTCATGCTCCTCCGTTTTTTCAGACCGTTTCATGCTCCTCATTTATTTCACACATTTTGAAGCTCTTCAAATTTTTCACACCTTTTCAGTCTCTTCATGTTTTTGAACACCGCTTCATGCTCCTCCTATTTTTCAGACCGTTTCATGCTCCTCATATTTTTGACACCTTTTGTAGCTCTTCATATTTTTCACACGTTTTCAGGTTCTTCATGTTTTTCAAAATCGCTTCATGGTCCTCCTATTTTTCAGAAGGTTACATACTTCTCATATTTTTGACACCTTTTGAAGCTCTTCATATTTTTCACACCTTTTCAGGCTCTTCATGTTTTTGAACGCCCCTTCAAGCTCCTCTTCTTTTTCAGACCGTTTCATACTACTCATATTTTTGACACCTTTTAAACCTTTTCATATTTTTCACACCTTTTCAGGCTCTTCACGTTTTGCAACACCGCTTCATGCTCCTCCTATTTTTCAGACCGTTTCATGCTCCTCATATTTTTGACACCTTTTGAAGCTCTTCATATTTTTCACAACTTTTCAGGCTCTTCATGTTTTTCAACACCGCTTCTTGATCCTCCTATTTTTCAGACGGTTTCATGCTCCTCATATTTTTGACACCTTTTGAAGCTCTTCATATTTATCACACTTTTCAGGCTCTTCATGTTTTTCAACACCGCTTCTTGATCTTCCTATTTTTCAGACGGTTTCATGCTCCTCATATTTTTGACACCGTTTGAAGCTCTTCATATTTTTCACACGTTCTCAGGCTCTTCATGTTTTTCAACCCCACTTCATGTCCCTCCTAATTTTCAGATCGTTTCACTCTCCTCATATTTTTTACACCTCTTGAAGCTCTTTATATTTCTCACACCTTTTCAGGCTCTTCATGTTTTTCAAAACCACTTCATTTTCCTCCTATTTTTCAGACCGTTTCATGCTCATCTCTTTTTTGACACTTTTTGATGCTTTTCATATTTTCACAACTTTTCAGGCTCTTCAAGTTTTTGATCAGCATTTCATGCTCCTCCTATTTTTCAGACCGTTTCATACTCATGTCATTTTTGACACCTTTTGAAGCTCTTCATATTTTTCACACCTTTTGAAGCTCCTCATATTTTTCACACCTTTTCACTCTCTTCATGTTTTTGATCACCGGTTCATGCTCCTCATATATTTCAGACCGTTTCATGCTCCTCATATTTTTGACACGTTTTGAAGTTCTTCATATTTTTCACACCTTTTCAGGCTCTTCATGTTTTTCAACATCACTTCTTGCTCCTCCTATATTTCAGACCGTTTCATGCTTCTCATATTGTTGACACCTTTTGAAATCTTCATATATTTCACACCTTTTCAGTCCGTTCATTTTTTTGGACACAACTTCATGCTCCTCCCATTTTTCAGACCGTTTCATGCTCCTCATAATTTTGACACCTTTGAAGCTCTTCATATTTTTCACACCTTTTCAGGCTCTTCATGCTTTTCAACACCACTTCATGCACCTCCTATTTATCAGACCGTTTATGCTCCTCATATTTTCGACACCTTTTCAAGCTCCTCATATATTTCAAAACTTTTCAGGCTCTTCATGTTTATCAACACCAGTTCATGCTCCTCCTATTTTTCAGACCGTTTCATGCTCATCTCATTTTTGACACCTTTTGAAGCTCTTCATATTTTTCACACCTTTTCAGGCTTCTCATGTTTTTGAACACTGCTTCATGCTCCTCCTATTTTTCACACCTTTTGAAGCTCTTCATATTTTTCACAACTTTTCAGGCTGTACATGTTTTTGAACACCACTTCATGCTCCTCCTATTTTTCAGACCGTTTCTTGCTCCTCATGTATTTCACACATTTTGAAGCTCTTCATATTTTTCACACCTTTTCAGGCTCTTCATGTTTTTCAACACCGCTTCATGCTCCTCCTAATTGTCAGACCGTTTCATGCTAATCTCTTTTTTGACACCTTTTGAAGCTCTTCATATTTTTCCCACTTTTTCAGGCTTTTCATGTTTTTCAACACCACTTCATGCTCCTCCTATTTTTCAGACCGTTTCATGCTCATCTCATTTTTGACAGCTTTTGAAGCTCTTCATATTCTTCACACCTTTTGAAGCTCTTCATATTTTTCACACCTTTTGAAGCTCTTCATATTTCTCACACCTTTTCAGACTCTTCATGTTTTTCAACACCGCTTCTTGCTCCTCCTATTTTTCAGACCGTTTCATGCTCCTCATATTTTTGACACGTTTTGAAGTTCTTCATATTTTTCACACATTTTCAGGCTCTTCATGTTTTTAAACACCGCTTCATGCTGCTCGTATTTTTCAGAACTTTTCATGCTCCTCATATTTTTCACATCTTTTGAAGCTCTTCATATTTTTCACACCTTTCCAGGCTCTTCATGTTTTTGAACACCGCTTCATGCTCCTCCTATTTTACAGACCGTTTCATTCTCCTCATGTATTTCACACGTAATGAAGCTTTCCAATTTTTCACAACTTTTCAGGCTCTTCATGTTTTTCAACACCGTTTCATGCTCCTCCTATTTTTCAGACTGCTTCATGCTCCTCATATTTTTCACACCTTCTGAAGCTCTTCATATTTTTCACACCTTTTCAGGCTCTTCATGTTTTACAGCAATGCATCATGCTCCTCCTATTTTTCAGACTGTTTCATGCTCCTCATATTTTTCACACGTTTTGAAGCACTTCATATTTTTCACACCTTTTCAGTCTCTTCATGTTTTTGAACACCGCATCAATCTCATCCTATTTTTCAAACAGTTTCATGCTCCTCATGTATTTCACACCTTTTGAAGCTCTTCATATTTTTCACACCTTTTCAGGCTCTTCATGGATTTCAACACCTTTGCTTGCTCCTCCTATTTTTCAGACCGCTTCATGCTCCTCATATTTTTGACACGTTTGAAGCTCTTCATATTTTCACAACTTTTGAAGCTCTTCATATTTTTCACTCGTTTTCAGGTTCTTCATGTTTTTCAACACCGCTTCTTGCTCCTCCGTTTTTTCAGACCTTTTCATGCTCCTCATGTATTTCACACCTTTTGAAGCTCTGCATATTTTCCACACCTTTTCAGGCTCTTCAGGTTTTTCAACACCGCTTCTTGCTCCTCCTATTTTTCAGACCGTTTCATGCTCCTTATATTTTTCACACCTTTTGAAGCTCTTGATGCTCTTCACACCTTTTCAAGCTCTTCATATTTTTCAAACCTTTTGAAGCTGTTCATATTTTTAACACATTTTCAGGCTCTTCATGTTTTTGAACAACGCTTCATGCTCCTCCTCTATTTCAGACCGTTTCATACTACTCATGTATTTCACACCTTTTGAAGCTCTTCATATTATTCACACCTTTTCAGGCTCTTCATGTTTTTGAACACCGCTTCATGCTCCTCCTTTTTTCACACCGTTTCATGCTCTTAATATTTTTGAAACCTTTTGAAGCTCTTCATATTTTTCAGACTTTTACAGACTCTTCATGTTGTTGAATACCGCTTCTTGCTCTTCCTATTTTTCAGACCGTTTCATGCTCCTCTTGTGTTTCACACCTTTTGAAGCTCTTCATATTTTTCACACCTTTTCAGGCTCTTCATGTTTTTGAACACCACTTCATGCTCCTCATATTTGTCAGACCGTTCCATGCTCCTCATATTTTTGACACCTTTTGAAGCTCTTCATACTGTTCACACCTTTTCAGGCCCTTCAGGTTTTTAAACACCACTTTATGCTCCTCCTATTTGTCAGACCGTTCCATGCTCCTCATATTTTTGACACCTTTTGAAGCTCTTCATAATTTTCACACCTTTTCAGGCTCTTCATGTTTTTAAGCACCGCTTCATGCTCCTCCTATTTTTCAGACAGTTTCATGCTCCTCATGTATTTCACACCTTTTGAAGCTCTTGATGTTCTTCACACCTTTTCAAGCTCTTCATATTTTTCAAACCTTTTGAAGCTCTTCATATTTTTAACACTTTTTCAGGCTCTTCATGTTTTTGAACAACGCTTCATGCTCCTCCTCTATTTCAGACCGTTTCATACTACTCATGTATTTCACACGTTTTGAAGCTCTTCATATTTTTCACACCTTTTCAGGCTCTTCATGTTTTTGAACACCGCTTCATGCTCCTCCTTTTTTTCAGACCGTTTCATGCTCTTAATATTTTTGAAACCTTTTGAAGCTCTTCATATTTTTCAGACTATTTCAGGCTCTTCATGTTGTTGAACACCGCTTCTTGCTCCTCCTATTTTTCAGACCGTTTCATGCTCCTCATGTATTTCACACCTTTTGAAGCTCTTCATATTTTTCACACCATTGCAGGCTCTCCATGTTTCTGAACACCACTTCATACTCCTCCTATTTTTTCGACGGTTTCATGCTCATCTCATTTTTGACACCTTCTGAAGCTCTTCATTTTTTTCAAAACTTTTGAGCTCTTCATATTCTTCACACGTTTTCAGGCTCTTCATGTATTTCAATAACGGTTCTTACTCCTCCTATTTTTCAGAACGTTGCATGCTTCTCATATTTTTGACACGTTTTGAAGCTCTTCATATTTTTCACACCTTTTCAGGCTCTTCATGTTTTTCAACACCACTTCATGCTCCTCCTATTTTTCAGAACGTTTCATGCTCCTCATATATTTGACACCTTTTGAAGCTCTTCATATTTTTCACACCTTTTCAGGCTTCTCATGTTTTTGAACACCGCTTCATGCTCCTCCTATTTTTCACACCTTTTGAAGATCTTCATATTTTTCACAACTTTTCAGGCTGTACATGTTTTTGAACACCACTTCATGCTCCTCCTATTTTTCAGACCGTTTCTTGCTCCTCATGTATTTCACACATTTTGAAGCTCTTCATATTTTTCACACCTTTTCAGGCTACTCATGTTTTTGAACACCGCTTCATGCTCCTCCTATTTTTCACACCTTTTGAAGCTCTTCATATTTTTCACAACTTTTCAGGCTGTACATGTTTTTGAACACCACTTCATGCTCCTCCTATTTTTCAGACCGTTTCTTGCTCCTCATGTATTTCACACATTTTGAAGCTCTTCATATTTTTCACACCTTTTCAGGCTCTTCATGTTTTTCAACACCGCTTCTTGCTCCTCCTATTTTTCAGACCGTTTCATGCTCCTTATATTTTTCACACCTTTTGAAGCTCTTGATGCTCTTCACACCTTTTCAAGCTCTTCATATTTTTCAAACCTTTTTAAGCTGTTCATATTTTTAACACATTTTCAGGCTCTTCATGTTTTTGAACAACGCTTCATGCTCCTCCTCTATTTCAGACTGTTTCATACTACTCATGTATTTCACACCTTTTGAAGCTCTTCATATTATTCACACCTTTTCAGGCTCTTCATGTTTTTGAACACCGCTTCATTCTCCTCCTTTTTTCACACCGTTTCATGCTCTTAATATTTTTGAAACCTTTTGAAGCTCTTCATATTTTTCAGACATTTACAGACTCTTCATGTTGTTGAATACCGCTTCTTGCTCTTCCTATTTTTCAGACCGTTTCATGCTCCTCTTGTATTTCACACCTTTTGAAGCTCTTCATATTTTTCACACCTTTTCAGGCTCTTCATGTTTTTGAACACCACTTCATGCTCCTCATATTTGTCAGACCGTTCCATGCTCTTCATATTTTTGACACCTTTTGAAGCTCTTCATACTGTTCACACCTTTTCAGGCCCTTCAGGTTTTTAAACACCGCTTTATGCTCCTCCTATTTGTCAGACCGTTCCATGCTTCTCATATTTTTGACACCTTTTGAAGCTCTTCATAATTTTCACACCTTTTCAGGCTCTTCATGTTTTTAAACACCGCTTCATGCTCCTCCTATTTTTCAGACAGTTTCATGCTCCTCATGTATTTCACACCTTTTGAAGCTCTTGATGTTCTTCACACCTTTTCAAGCTCTTCATATTTTTCAAACCTTTTGAAGCTCTTCATATTTTTAACACTTTTTCAGGCTCTTCATGTTTTTGAACAACGCTTCATGCTCCTCCTCTATTTCAGACCGTTTCATACTACTCATGTATTTCACACGTTTTGAAGCTCTTCATATTTTTCACACCTTTTCAGGCTCTTCATGTTTTTGAACACCGCTTCATGCTCCTCCTTTTTTTCAGACCGTTTCATGCTCTTAATATTTTTGAAACCTTTTGAAGCTCTTCATATTTTTCAGACTATTTCAGGCTCTTCATGTTGTTGAACACCGCTTCTTGCTCCTCCTATTTTTCAAACCGTTTCATGCTCCTCATGTATTTCACACCTTTTGAAGCTCTTCATATTTTTCACACCATTGCAGGCTCTCCATGTTTCTGAACACCACTTCATACTCCTCCTATTTTTTCGACGGTTTCATGCTCATCTCATTTTTGACACCTTCTGAAGCTCTTCATTTTTTTCAAAACTTTTGAGCTCTTCATATTCTTCACACGTTTTCAGGCTCTTCATGTATTTCAATAACGGTTCTTACTCCTCCTATTTTTCAGAACGTTGCATGCTTCTCATATTTTTGACACGTTTTGAAGCTCTTCATATTTTTCACACCTTTTCAGGCTCTTCATGTTTTTCAACACCACTTCATGCTCCTCCTATTTTTCAGAACGTTTCATGCTCCTCATATATTTGACACCTTTTGAAGCTCTTCATATTTTTCACACCTTTTCAGGCTTCTCATGTTTTTGAACACCGCTTCATGCTCCTCCTATTTTTCACACCTTTTGAAGCTCTTCATATTTTTCACAACTTTTCAGGCTGTACATGTTTTTGAACACCACTTCATGCTCCTCCTATTTTTCAGACCGTTTCTTGCTCCTCATGTATTTCACACATTTTGAAGCTCTTCATATTTTTCACAACTTTTAAGGCTACTCATGTTTTGAACACCGCTTCATGCTCCTCCTATTTTTCACACCTTTTGAAGCTCTTCATATTTTTCACAACTTTTCAGGCTGTACATGTTTTTGAACACCACTTCATGCTCCTCCTATTTTTCAGACCGTTTCTTGCTCCTCATGTATTTCACACATTTTGAAGCTCTTCATATTTTTCACACCTTTTCAGGCTCTTCATGTTTTTCAACACCGCTTCTTGCTCCTCCTATTTTTCAGACCGTTTCATGCTCCTTATATTTTTCACACCTTTTGAAGCTCTTGATGCTCTTCACACCTTTTCAAGCTCTTCATATTTTTCAAACCTTTTGAAGCTGTTCATATTTTAAACACATTTTCAGGCTCTTCATGTTTTTGAACAACGCTTCATGCTCCTCCTCTATTTCAGACCGTTTCATACTACTCATGTATTTCACACCTTTTGAAGCTCTTCATATTATTCACACCTTTTCAGGCTCTTCATGTTTTTGAACACCGCTTCATGCTCCTCCTTTTTTCAGACCGTTTCATGCTCTTAATATTTTTGAAACCTTTTGAAGCTCTTCATATTTTTCAGACTTTTACAGACTCTTCATGTTGTTGAATACCGCTTCTTGCTCTTCCTATTTTTCAGACCGTTTCATGCTCCTCTTGTGTTTCACACCTTTTGAAGCTCTTCATATTTTTCACACCTTTTCAGGCTCTTCATGTTTTTGAACACCACTTCATGCTTCTCATATTTGTCAGACCGTTCCATGCTCCTCATATTTTTGACACCTTTTGAAGCTCTTCATACTGTTCACACCTTTTCAGGCCCTTCAGGTTTTTAAACACCACTTTATGCTCCTCCTATTTGTCAGACCGTTCCATGCTCCTCATATTTTTGACACCTTTTGAAGCTCTTCATAATTTTCACACCTTTTAAGGCTCTTCATGTTTTTAAACACCGCTTCATGCTCCTCCTGTTTTTCAGACAGTTTCATGCTCCTCATGTATTTCACACCTTTTGAAGCTCTTGATGTTCTTCACACCTTTTCAAGCTCTTCATATTTTTCAAACCTTTTGAAGCTCTTCATATTTTTAACACTTTTTCAGGCTCTTCATGTTTTTGAACAACGTTTCATGTTCCTCCTCTATTTCAGACCGTTTCATACTACCCATGTATTTCACACGTTTTGAAGCTCTTCATATTTTTCACACCTTTTCAGGCTCTTCATGTTTTTGAACACCGCTTCATGCTCCTCCTTTTTTTCAGACCGTTTCATGCTCTTAATATTTTTGAAACCTTTTGAAGCTCTTCATATTTTTCAGACTATTTCAGGCTCTTCTTGTTGTTGAACACCGCTTCTTGCTCCTCCTATTTTTCAGACCGTTTCATGCTCCTCATGTATTTCTCACCTTTTGAAGCTCTTCATATTTTTCACACCATTGCAGGCTCTCCATGTTTCTGAACACCACTTCATACTCCTCCTATTTTTTCGACGGTTTCATGCTCATCTCATTTTTGACACCTTCTGAAGCTCTTCATTTTTTTCAAAACTTTTGAGCTCTTCGTATTCTTCACACGTTTTCAGGCTCTTCATGTATTTCAATAACGGTTCTTACTCCTCCTATTTTTCAGAACGTTGCATGCTTCTCATATTTTTGACACGTTTTGAAGCTCTTCATATTTTTCACACCTTTTCAGGCTCTTCATGTTTTTCAACACCACTTCATGCTCCTCCTATTTTTCAGAACGTTTCATGCTCCTCATATATTTGACACCTTTTGAAGCTCTTCATATTTTTCACACCTTTTCAGGCTTCTCATGTTTTTGAACACCGCTTCATGCTCCTCCTATTTTTCACACCTTTGTAGCTCTTCATATTTTTCACAACTTCTCAGGCTGTACATGTTTTTGAACACCACTTCATGCTCCTCCTATTTTTCAGACCGTTTCTTGCTCCTCATGTATTTCACACATTTTGAAGCTCTTCATATTTTTCACACCTTTTCAGGCTTCTCATGTTTTTGAACACCGCTTAATGCTCCTCCTATTTTTCAAACCTTTTGAAGCTCTTCATATTTTTCACAACTTTTCAGGCTGTACATGTTTTTGAACACCACTTCATGCTCCTCCTATTTTCAGACCGTTTCTTGCTCCTCATGTATTTCACACATTTTGAAGCTCTTCATATTTTTCACACCTTTTCAGGCTCTTCATGTTTTTCAACACTACTTCATGCTCCTCCTATTTTTCGGACGGTTTCATGCTCATCTCATTTTTGACACCTTCTGAAGCTCTTCATTTTTTTCAAAACTTTTGAGCTCTTCATATTCTTCACACCTTTTCAGGCTCTTCATGTTTTTCAACACCACTTCATGCTCCTCCTCTATTTCAGACCGTTTCATACTACTCATGTATTTCACACCTTTTGAAGCTCTTCATATTATTCACACCTTTTCAGGCTCTTCATGTTTTTGAACACCGCTTCATGCTCCTCCTTTTTTCACACCGTTTCATGCTCTTAATATTTTTGAAACCTTTTGAAGCTCTCATATTTTTCAGACTTTTTCAGACTCTTCATGTTGTTGAACACCGCTTCTTGCTCTTCCTATTTTTCAGACCGTTTCATGCTCCTCTTGTATTTCACACCTTTTGAAGCTCTTCATATTTTTCACACCTTTTCAGGCTCTTCATGTTTTTGAACACCACTTCATGCTCCTCATATTTGTCAGACCGTTACATGCTCCTCATATTTTTGACACCTTTTGAAGCTCTTCATACTGTTCACACCTTTTCAGGCCCTTCAGGTTTTTAAACACCCCTTTATGCTCCTCCTATTTGTCAGACCGTTCCATGCTCCTCATATTTTTGACACCTTTTGAAGCTCTTCATAATTTTCACACCTTTTCAGGCTCTTCATGTTTTTAAACACCGCTTCATGCTCCTCCTATTTTTCAGACAGTTTCATGCTCCTCATGTATTTCACACCTTTTGAAGCTCTTGATGTTCTTCACACATTTTCAAGCTCTTCATATTTTTCAAATCTTTTGAAGCTCTTCATATTTTTAACACTTTTTCAGGCTCTTCATGTTTTTGAACAACGCTTCATGCTCCTCCTCTATTTCAGACCGTTTCATACTACTCATGTATTTCACACGTTTTGAAGCTCTTCATATTTTTCACACCTTTTCAGGCTTCTCATGTTTTTGAACACCGCTTCATGCTCCTCCTATTTTTCACACCTTTTGAAGCTCTTCATATTTTTCACAACTTTTCAGGCTACTCATGTTTTTGAACACCGCTTCATGCTCCTCCTATTTTTCACATCTTTTGAAGCTCTTCATATTTTTCACAACTTTTCAGGCTGTACATGTTTTTGAACACCACTTCATGCTCCTCCTATTTTTCAGACCGTTTCTTGCTCCTCATGTATTTCACACATTTTGAAGCTCTTCATATTTTTCACACCTTTTCAGGCTCTTCATGTTTTTCAACACCACTTCATGCTCCTCCTATTTTTCGGACAGTTTCATGCTCATCTCATTTTTGACACCTTCTGAAGCTCTTCATTTTTTTCAAAACTTTTGAGCTCTTCATATTCTTCACACGTTTCAGGTTCTTCATGTATTTCAATAACGGTTCTTACTCCTCCTATTTTTCAGAACGTTGCATGCTTCTCATATTTTTGACACGATTTGAAGCTCTTCATATTTTTCACTCCTTTTCAGGCTCTTCATGTTTTTCAACACCACTTCATGATCCTCCTATTTTTCCGACGGTTTCATGCTCATCTCATTTTTGACACCTTCTGAAGCTCTTCATTTTTTTCAAAACTTTT
Organism: Dama dama; assembly: GCF_033118175.1. NCBI lineage: Eukaryota > Metazoa > Chordata > Mammalia > Artiodactyla > Cervidae > Dama > Dama dama. The sequence goes on along the minus strand of NC_083712.1, from coordinate 5,841,848 downwards.
GAGCTCTTCATATTCTTCACACCTTTTCAGGCTCTTCATGTTTTTCAACACCGCTTCATGCTCCTCCTATTTTTCACACCTTTTGAAGCTCCTCATATTTTTCACAACTTTTCAGGCTGTACATGTTTTTGAACACCACTTCATGCTCCTCCTATTTTTCAGACCGTTTCTTGCTCCTCATGTATTTCACACATTTTGAAGCTCTTCATATTTCTCACACCTTTTCAGGCTCTTCATGTTTTTCAACACCGCTTCATGCTCCTCCTATTTGTCAGACCGTTTCATGCTCATCTCTTTTTTGACACCTTTTGAAGCTCTTCATATTTTTCACACTTTTTCAGGCTCTTCATGTTTTTGAACACCACTTCATGCTCCTCCTATTTTTCAGACCATTTCATGCTGCTCGTATTTTTCAGACCGTTTCATGCTTCTCATAATTTTGACAATTTTATAAGCTCTTCATATTTTTCACACTTTTTCAGGCTCTTCGTGTTTTTGAACACCGCTTCATGCTCCTCCTATTTTTCAAAACTTTTGAAGCTCTTCATGTTTTTCACACCTTTTCAGGCTCTCACGTTTTTGAACACAGCTTCATGCTCCTCCTAATTTTCAGACCGTTTGATGCTCCTCATATATTTCACACCTTTTTAAGCTCTTCCTAATTTTCACACCTTTTCTGGCTCTTCATGTTTTTGAACACCGTTTTATGCTGCCTCTATTTTTCAGACCGTTTCATGCTCCTCATATATTTTAAACCTTTTGAATCTCTTCATATATTTCACAAATTTTCAGGCTGTTCATGTTTTTCAACAACGCTTCATGATCCTCCTATTTTTCAGACCGTTTCATGCTCCTCAAGTATTTCACACCTTTTGAAGCTCTTCATATTTTTCACACCTTTTCAGGCTCTTCATGTTTTTCAACACCATTTCATGCTCCTCCTATATTTCAGACCGTTTCAGGCTCCTCATATTTTTGACAGCTTTTGAAGCTCTTCTTATTTTTCACACCTTTTCAGGCTCTTCATGTTTTTGAACACCGTTCATGCTCTTCCTATTTTTCAGACCGTTTCATGCTCCTCATGTATTTCACACCTTTTGAAGCTCTTCATATTTTTCACACCTTTTCACGCCCTTCATGTTTTTGATCACCGCTTCATGCTCCTCCTATTGTTCCAACTGTTTCTTTTTCCTCATATTTTTCACACCTTTTGAAGCTCTTCCTATTTTTCACAACTTTTCAGGGTCTTCATATTTTTCAACACCGCTTCATGCTCCTCCTATTTTTCACACCGTTTAATGCTCCTCATGTATTTCACACCTTTTGAAGCTCTTCATATTTTTCACATCTTTTCAGGCTCTTCATGTTTTTGAACAATGTTTCATGCTCCTCTTTTTTTCAGACCGTTTCATGCTCATCTCATTTTTTACACCTTTAGAAGCTCTTCATATTTTTCACACTTTTTGAAGCTCTTCAAATTTTTCACATTTTTTCAGGCTCTTCATGTTTTTGAACAATGTTTCATGCTCCTCCTATTTTTCAGACCGCTTCATGCTCCTCATATTTTTGACACCTTTTGAATATCTTCATATATTTTACACCTTTTCAGGCTTTTCATCTTTTTCAACACCACTTAATGCCCCTCCTATTTTTCAGACCGTATCATGCTCATCTCATTTTTCACACCTTTTGAAGCTCTTCATATTTTTCACACCCTTTCAGGCTCTTCATGTTTTTCAACATCGCTTCATGCTCCTCCATTTTTCACACCGTTTCATGCTTCTCATGTATTTCACACCTTTTGAAACTCTTCATATTTTTCAAATCTTTTCAGGCTCTTCATGTTTTTGAACAAGGTTTCATGCTCCTCCCATTTTTCAGACCGTTTCATGCTCCTCATATTTTTGACACGTTTTGAAGCTCTTCATATTTTTCACATTTTTCAGGCTCTTCATGTTTTTGAACACCGTTTCATGCTCCTCCTATTTTTCAGACCGTTCATGCTCCTCATATTTTGACACCTTTTGAAGCTCTTCATATTTTTCACATTTTTCAGGCTGTACATGTTTCTGAACACCGCGTCATGCTCCTCCTATTTTTCAGATCGTTTCATGCTTCTCATATTTTTCACACCTTTTGAAGCTCTTCATATTTTTCACACCTTTTCAGGCTCTTCATGTTTTTCAACACCGCTTCATGCTCCTCCTATTTTTCAGACCGTTTCATGCTCATCTCATTTTTGACAGCTTTTGAAGCTCTTCATATTCTTCACACCTTTTGAATCTCTTCATATTTCTCACACCTTTTCAGACTCTTCATGTTTTTCAATACCGCTTCTTGCTCCTCCTATTTTTCAGACCGTTTCATGCTCCTCATATTTTTGACACGTTTTGAAGTACTTCATATTTTTCACACCTTTTCAGGCTCTTCATGTTTTTGAACACCGCTTCATGCTCCTCCTATTTTACAGACCGTTTCATTCTCCTCATGTATTTCACACGTAATGAAACTCTTCCAATTTTTCACAACTTTTCAGGCTCTTCATGTTTTTCAACACCGTTTCCTGCTCCTCCTATTTTTCAGACTGCTTTATGCTCCTCATATTTTTCACACCTTCTGAAGCTCTTCATATTTTTCACACCTTTTCAGGCTCTTCATGTTTTACAGCAATGCATCATGCTCCTCCTATTTTTCAGACTGTTTCATGCTCCTCATATTTTTCACACGTTTTGAAGCTCTTCATATTTTTCACACCTTTTCAGTCTCTTCATGTTTTTGAACACCGCATCAATCTCATCCTATTTTTCAAACAGTTTCATGCTCCTCATGTATTTCACACCTTTTGAAGCTCTTCATATTTTTCACACCTTTTCAGGCTCTTCATGGATTTCAACACCTTTGCTTGCTCTTCCTATTTTTCAGACCGCTTCATGCTCCTCATATTTTTGACACGTTTGAAGCTCTTCATATTTTCACAACTTTTGAAGCTCTTCATATTTTTCACTCGTTTTCAGGTTCTTCATGTTTTTCAACACCGCTTCTTGCTCCTCCGTGTTTTCAGACCGTTTCATGCTCCTCATGTATTTCACACCTTTTGAAGCTCTGCATATTTTCCACACCTTTTCATGCTCTTCAGGTTTTTCAACACCGCTTCTTGCTCCTCCTATTTTTCAGACCGTTTCATGCTCCTTATATTTTTCACACCTTTTGAAGCTCTTGATGCTCTTCACACCTTTTCAAGCTCATCATATTTTTCAAACCTTTTGAAGCTCTTCATATTTTTAACACTTTTTCAGGCTCTTCATGTTTTTGAACAACGCTTCATACTCCTCCTCTATTTCAGACCGTTTCATACTACTCATGTATTTCACACCTTTTGAAGCTCTTCATATTATTCACACCTTTTCAGGCTCTTCATGTTTTTGAACACCGCTTCATGCTCCTCCTTTTTTCACACCGTTTCATGCTCTTAATATTTTTGAAACCTTTTGAAGCTCTTCATATTTTTCAGACTTTTTCAGACTCTTCATGTTGTTGAACACCGCTTCTTGCTCTTCCTATTTTTCAGACCGTTTCATGCTCCTCTTGTATTTCACACCTTTTGAAGCTCTTCATATTTTTCACACCTTTTCAGGCTCTTCATGTTTTTGAACACCACTTCATGCTCCTCATATTTGTCAGACCGTTCCATGCTCCTCATATTTTTGACACCTTTTGAAGCTCTTCATACTGTTCACACCTTTTCAGGCCCTTCAGGTTTTTAAACACCACTTTATGCTCCTCATATTTGTCAGACCGTTCCATGCTCCTCATATTTTTGACACCTTTTGAAGCTCTTCATAATTTTCACACCATTGCAGGCTCTCCATGTTTCTGAACACCACTTCATACTCCTATTTTTCCGACGGTTTCATGCTCATCTCATTTTTGACACCTTCTGAAGCTCTTCATTTTTTTCAAAACTTTTGAGCTCTTCGTATTCTTCACACGTTTTCAGGCTCTTCATGTATTTCAATAACGGTTCTTACTCCTCCTATTTTTCAGAACGTTGCATGCTTCTCATATTTTTGACACGTTTTGAAGCTCTTCATATTTTTCACACCTTTTCAGGCTCTTCATGTTTTTCAACACCACTTCATGCTCCTCCTATTTTTCAGAACGTTTCAAGCTCCTCATATATTTGACACCTTTTGAAGCTCTTCATATTTTTCACACCTTTTCAGGCTTCTCATGTTTTTGAACACCGCTTCATGCTCCTCCTATTTTTCACACCTTTTCAAGCTCTTCATATTTTTCACAACTTCTCAGGCTGTACATGTTTTTGAACACCACTTCATGCTCCTCCTATTTTTCAGACCGTTTCTTGCTCCTCATGTATTTCACACATTTTGAAGCTCTTCATATTTTTCACACCTTTTCAGGCTTCTCATGTTTTTGAACACCGCTTCATGCTCCTCCTATTTTTCACAGCTTTTGAAGCTCTTCATATTTTTCACACCTTTTCAGGCTGTACATGTTTTTGAACACCACTTCATGCTCCTCCTATTTTTCAGACCGTTTCTTGCTCCTCATGTATTTCACACATTTTGAAGCTCTTCATATTTTTCACACCTTTTAAGGCTCTTCATGTTTTTCAACACCGCTTCATGCTCCTCCTATTTGTCAGACCGTTTCATGCTCATCTCTTTTTTGACACCTTTTGAAGCTCTTCATATTTTTCACACTTTTTCAGGCTCTTCATGTTTTTGAACACCGCTTCATGCTCCTCCTATTTTTCAGACCGTTTCATGCTGCTCGTATTTTTCAGACCGTTTCATGCTCCTCATAATTTTGACAATTTTATAAGCTCTTCATATTTTTCAGACTTTTTCAGGCTCTTCATGTTGTTGAACACCGCTTCTTGCTCCTCCTATTTTTCAGACCGTTTCATGCTCCTCATGTATTTCACACCTTTTGAAGCTCTTCATATTTTGCACACCATTGCAGGCTCTCCATGTTTCTGAACACCACTTCATACTCCTCCTATTTTTCCGACGGTTTCATGCTCATCTCATTTTTGACACCTTCTGAAGCTCTTCATTTTTTTCAAAACTTTTGAGCTCTTCATATTCTTCACACGTTTTCAGGCCCTTCATGTATTTCAATAACGGTTCTTACTCTTCCTATTTTTCAGAACGTTGCATGCTGCTCATATTTTTGACACGTTTTGAAGCTCTTCATATTTTTCACACCTTTTCAGGCTCTTCATGTTTTTCAACACCACTTCATGCTCCTCCTATTTTTCCGACGGTTTCATGCTCATCTCATTTTTGACACCTTCTGTAGCTCTTCATTTTTTTCAAAACTTTTGAGCTCTTCATATTCTTCAAACCTTTTCAGGCTCTTCATGATTTTCAACACCACTTCATGCTCCTCCTATTTTTCAGACCGTTTCATGCTCCTCATATTTTTGACACCTTTTGAAGCTCTTCATATTTTTCACACCTTTTCAGGCTTCTCATGTTTTTGAACACCGTTTCATGCTCCTCCTATTTTTCACACCTTTTGAAGCTCTTCATATTTTTCACACCTTTTCAGGCTGTTCTTGTTTTTGAACACCACTTCATGCTCCTCCTATTTTTCAGACCGTTTCTTGCTCCTCATGTATTTCACACATTTTGAAGCTCTTCATATTTTTCACACCTTTTCAGGCTCTTCATGTTTTTCAACACCGCTTCATGCTCCTCCTATTTGTCAGACCGTTTCATGCTCATCTCTTTTTTGACACCTTTTGAAGCTCTTCATATTTTTCACACTTTTTCAGGCTCTTCATGTTTTTGAACACCGCTTCATGCTCCTCCTATTTTTCAGACCGTTTCATGCTGCTCGTATTTTTCAGACCGTTTCATGCTCCTCATAATTTTGACAATTTTATAAGCTCTTCATATTTTTCACACTTTTTCAGCCTCTTCATGTTTTTGAACACCGCTTCATGCTCCTCCTATTTTTCAAAACTTTTGAAGCTCTTCATGTTTTTCACACCTTTTCAGGCTCTCATGTTTTTGAACACAGCTTCATGCTCCTCCTAATTTTCAGACCGTTTCATGCTCCTCATATATTTCACACCTTTTTAAGCTCTTCCTAATTTTCACACGTTTTCAGGCTCTTCATGTTTTTGAACACCGTTTTATGCTGCCTCTATTTTTCAGACCGTTTCATGCTCCTCATATATTTTAAACCTTTTGAATCTCTTCATATATTTCACACCTTTTCAGGCTGTTCATGTTTTTCAACAACGCTTCATGATCCTCCTATTTTTCAGACCATTTCATGCTCCTCAAGTATTTCACACCTTTTGAAGCTCTTCATATTTTTCACACCTTTTCAGGCTCTTCATGTTTTTCAACACCATTTCATGCTCCTCCTATATTTCAGACCATTTCAGGCTCCTCATATTTTTGACAGCTTTTGAAGCTCTTCTTATTTTTCACACCTTTTCAGGCTTCTCATGTTTTTGAACACCGCTTAATGCTCCTCCTATTTTTCAAACCTTTTGAAGCTCTTCATATTTTTCACAACTTTTCAGGCTGTACATGTTTTTGAACACCACTTCATGCTCCTCCTATTTTCAGACCGTTTCTTGCTCCTCATGTATTTCACACATTTTGAAGCTCTTCATATTTTTCACACCTTTTCAGGCTCTTCATGTTTTTCAACACTACTTCATGCTCCTCCTATTTTTCGGACGGTTTCATGCTCACCTCATTTTTGACACCTTCTGAAGCTCTTCATTTTTTTCAAAACTTTTGAGCTCTTCATATTCTTCACACCTTTTCAGGCTCTTCATGTTTTTCAACACCACTTCATGCTCCTCCTCTATTTCAGACCGTTTCATACTACTCATGTATTTCACACCTTTTGAAGCTCTTCATATTATTCACACCTTTTCAGGCTCTTCATGTTTTTGAACACCGCTTCATGCTCCTCCTTTTTTCACACCGTTTCATGCTCTTAATATTTTTGAAACCTTTTGAAGCTCTCATATTTTTCAGACTTTTTCAGACTCTTCATGTTGTTGAACACCGCTTCTTGCTCTTCCTATTTTTCAGACCGTTTCATGCTCCTCTTGTATTTCACACCTTTTGAAGCTCTTCATATTTTTCACACCTTTTCAGGCTCTTCATGTTTTTGAACACCACTTCATGCTCCTCATATTTGTCAGACCGTTACATGCTCCTCATATTTTTGACACCTTTTGAAGCTCTTCATACTGTTCACACCTTTTCAGGCCCTTCAGGTTTTTAAACACCCCTTTATGCTCCTCCTATTTGTCAGACCGTTCCATGCTCCTCATATTTTTGACACCTTTTGAAGCTCTTCATAATTTTCACACCTTTTCAGGCTCTTCATGTTTTTAAACACCGCTTCATGCTCCTCCTATTTTTCAGACAGTTTCATGCTCCTCATGTATTTCACACCTTTTGAAGCTCTTGATGTTCTTCACACATTTTCAAGCTCTTCATATTTTTCAAATCTTTTGAAGCTCTTCATATTTTTAACACTTTTTCAGGCTCTTCATGTTTTTGAACAACGCTTCATGCTCCTCCTCTATTTCAGACCGTTTCATACTACTCATGTATTTCACACGTTTTGAAGCTCTTCATATTTTTCACACCTTTTCAGGCTTCTCATGTTTTTGAACACCGCTTCATGCTCCTCCTATTTTTCACACCTTTTGAAGCTCTTCATATTTTTCACAACTTTTCAGGCTACTCATGTTTTTGAACACCGCTTCATGCTCCTCCTATTTTTCACATCTTTTGAAGCTCTTCATATTTTTCACAACTTTTCAGGCTGTACATGTTTTTGAACACCACTTCATGCTCCTCCTATTTTTCAGACCGTTTCTTGCTCCTCATGTATTTCACACATTTTGAAGCTCTTCATATTTTTCACACCTTTTCAGGCTCTTCATGTTTTTCAACACCACTTCATGCTCCTCCTATTTTTCGGACAGTTTCATGCTCATCTCATTTTTGACACCTTCTGAAGCTCTTCATTTTTTTCAAAACTTTTGAGCTCTTCATATTCTTCACACGTTTCAGGTTCTTCATGTATTTCAATAACGGTTCTTACTCCTCCTATTTTTCAGAACGTTGCATGCTTCTCATATTTTTGACACGATTTGAAGTTCTTCATATTTTTCACTCCTTTTCAGGCTCTTCATGTTTTTCAACACCACTTCATGATCCTCCTATTTTTCCGACGGTTTCATGCTCATCTCATTTTTGACACCTTCTGAAGCTCTTCATTTTTTTCAAAACTTTTGAGCTCTTCATATTCTTCACACCTTTTCAGGCTCTTCATGTTTTTCAACACCGCTTCATGCTCCTCCTATTTTTCACACCTTTTGAAGCTCCTCATATTTTTCACAACTTTTCAGGCTGTACATGTTTTTGAACACCACTTCATGCTCCTCCTATTTTTCAGACCGTTTCTTGCTCCTCATGTATTTCACACATTTTGAAGCTCTTCATATTTCTCACACCTTTTCAGGCTCTTCATGTTTTTCAACACCGCTTCATGCTCCTCCTATTTGTCAGACCGTTTCATGCTCATCTCTTTTTTGACACCTTTTGAAGCTCTTCATATTTTTCACACTTTTTCAGGCTCTTCATGTTTTTGAACACCACTTCATGCTCCTCCTATTTTTCAGACCATTTCATGCTGCTCGTATTTTTCAGACCGTTTCATGCTTCTCATAATTTTGACAATTTTATAAGCTCTTCATATTTTTCACACTTTTTCAGGCTCTTCGTGTTTTTGAACACCGCTTCATGCTCCTCCTATTTTTCAAAACTTTTGAAGCTCTTCATGTTTTTCACACCTTTTCAGGCTCTCACGTTTTTGAACACAGCTTCATGCTCCTCCTAATTTTCAGACCGTTTGATGCTCCTCATATATTTCACACCTTTTTAAGCTCTTCCTAATTTTCACACCTTTTCTGGCTCTTCATGTTTTTGAACACCGTTTTATGCTGCCTCTATTTTTCAGACCGTTTCATGCTCCTCATATATTTTAAACCTTTTGAATCTCTTCATATATTTCACAAATTTTCAGGCTGTTCATGTTTTTCAACAACGCTTCATGATCCTCCTATTTTTCAGACCGTTTCATGCTCCTCAAGTATTTCACACCTTTTGAAGCTCTTCATATTTTTCACACCTTTTCAGGCTCTTCATGTTTTTCAACACCATTTCATGCTCCTCCTATATTTCAGACCGTTTCAGGCTCCTCATATTTTTGACAGCTTTTGAAGCTCTTCTTATTTTTCACACCTTTTCAGGCTCTTCATGTTTTTGAACACCGTTCATGCTCTTCCTATTTTTCAGACCGTTTCATGCTCCTCATGTATTTCACACCTTTTGAAGCTCTTCATATTTTTCACACCTTTTCACGCCCTTCATGTTTTTGATCACCGCTTCATGCTCCTCCTATTGTTCCAACTGTTTCTTTTTCCTCATATTTTTCACACCTTTTGAAGCTCTTCCTATTTTTCACAACTTTTCAGGGTCTTCATATTTTTCAACACCGCTTCATGCTCCTCCTATTTTTCACACCGTTTAATGCTCCTCATGTATTTCACACCTTTTGAAGCTCTTCATATTTTTCACATCTTTTCAGGCTCTTCATGTTTTTGAACAATGTTTCATGCTCCTCTTTTTTTCAGACCGTTTCATGCTCATCTCATTTTTTACACCTTTAGAAGCTCTTCATATTTTTCACACTTTTTGAAGCTCTTCAAATTTTTCACATTTTTTCAGGCTCTTCATGTTTTTGAACAATGTTTCATGCTCCTCCTATTTTTCAGACCGCTTCATGCTCCTCATATTTTTGACACCTTTTGAATATCTTCATATATTTTACACCTTTTCAGGCTTTTCATCTTTTTCAACACCACTTAATGCCCCTCCTATTTTTCAGACCGTATCATGCTCATCTCATTTTTTACACCTTTTGAAGCTCTTCATATTTTTCACACCCTTTCAGGCTCTTCATGTTTTTCAACATCGCTTCATGCTCCTCCATTATTCACACCGTTTCATGCTTCTCATGTATTTCACACCTTTTGAAACTCTTCATATTTTTCAAATCTTTTCAGGCTCTTCATGTTTTTGAACAAGGTTTCATGCTCCTCCCATTTTTCAGACCGTTTCATGCTCCTCATATTTTTGACACGTTTTGAAGCTCTTCATATTTTTCACATTTTTCAGGCTCTTCATGTTTTTGAACACCGTTTCATGCTCCTCCTATTTTTCAGACCGTTCATGCTCCTCATATTTTGACACCTTTTGAAGCTCTTCATATTTTTCACATTTTTCAGGCTGTACATGTTTCTGAACACCGCGTCATGCTCCTCCTATTTTTCAGATCGTTTCATGCTTCTCATATTTTTCACACCTTTTGAAGCTCTTCATATTTTTCACACCTTTTCAGGCTCTTCATGTTTTTCAACACCGCTTCATGCTCCTCCTATTTTTCAGACCGTTTCATGCTCATCTCATTTTTGACAGCTTTTGAAGCTCTTCATATTCTTCACACCTTTTGAATCTCTTCATATTTCTCACACCTTTTCAGGCTCTTCATGTTTTTGAACACCGCTTCATGCTCCTCCTATTTTACAGACCGTTTCATTCTCCTCATGTATTTCACACGTAATGAAACTCTTCCAATTTTTCACAACTTTTCAGGCTCTTCATGTTTTTCAACACCGTTTCCTGCTCCTCCTATTTTTCAGACTGCTTTATGCTCCTCATATTTTTCACACCTTCTGAAGCTCTTCATATTTTTCACACCTTTTCAGGCTCTTCATGTTTTACAGCAATGCATCATGCTCCTCCTATTTTTCAGACTGTTTCATGCTCCTCATATTTTTCACACGTTTTGAAGCTCTTCATATTTTTCACACCTTTTCAGTCTCTTCATGTTTTTGAACACCGCATCAATCTCATCCTATTTTTCAAACAGTTTCATGCTCCTCATGTATTTCACACCTTTTGAAGCTCTTCATATTTTTCACACCTTTTCAGGCTCTTCATGGATTTCAACACCTTTGCTTGCTCTTCCTATTTTTCAGACCGCTTCATGCTCCTCATATTTTTGACACGTTTGAAGCTCTTCATATTTTCACAACTTTTGAAGCTCTTCATATTTTTCACTCGTTTTCAGGTTCTTCATGTTTTTCAACACCGCTTCTTGCTCCTCCGTGTTTTCAGACCGTTTCATGCTCCTCATGTATTTCACACCTTTTGAAGCTCTGCATATTTTCCACACCTTTTCATGCTCTTCAGGTTTTTCAACACCGCTTCTTGCTCCTCCTATTTTTCAGACAGTTTCATGCTCCTTATATTTTTCACACCTTTTGAAGCTCTTGATGCTCTTCACACCTTTTCAAGCTCATCATATTTTTCAAACCTTTTGAAGCTCTTCATATTTTTAACACTTTTTCAGGCTCTTCATGTTTTTGAACAACGCTTCATGCTCCTCCTATTTTTCAAACTGTTTCATGCTCCTCATATTTTTGACACCTTTTGAAGCTCTTCATATTTTTCACACCTTTTCAGGCTTCTCATGTTTTTGAACACCGCTTCATGCTCCTCCTATTTTTCACACCTTTTCAAGCTCTTCATATTTTTCACAACTTCTCAGGCTGTACATGTTTTTGAACACCACTTCATGCTCCTCCTATTTTTCAGACCGTTTCTTGCTCCTCATGTATTTCACACATTTTGAAGCTCTTCATATTTTTCACACCTTTTCAGGCTTCTCATGTTTTTGAACACCGCTTCATGCTCCTCCTATTTTTCACAGCTTTTGAAGCTCTTCATATTTTTCACACCTTTTCAGGCTGTACATGTTTTTGAACACCACTTCATGCTCCTCCTATTTTTCAGACCGTTTCTTGCTCCTCATGTATTTCACACATTTTGAAGCTCTTCATATTTTTCACACCTTTTAAGGCTCTTCATGTTTTTCAACACCGCTTCATGCTCCTCCTATTTGTCAGACCGTTTCATGCTCATCTCTTTTTTGACACCTTTTGAAGCTCTTCATATTTTTCACACTTTTTCAGGCTCTTCATGTTTTTGAACACCGCTTCATGCTCCTCCTATTTTTCAGACCGTTTCATGCTGCTCGTATTTTTCAGACCGTTTCATGCTCCTCATAATTTTGACAATTTTATAAGCTCTTCATATTTTTCAGACTTTTTCAGGCTCTTCATGTTGTTGAACACCGCTTCTTGCTCCTCCTATTTTTCAGACCGTTTCATGCTCCTCATGTATTTCACACCTTTTGAAGCTCTTCATATTTTGCACACCATTGCAGGCTCTCCATGTTTCTGAACACCACTTCATACTCCTCCTATTTTTCCGACGGTTTCATGCTCATCTCATTTTTGACACCTTCTGAAGCTCTTCATTTTTTTCAAAACTTTTGAGCTCTTCATATTCTTCACACGTTTTCAGGCCCTTCATGTATTTCAATAACGGTTCTTACTCTTCCTATTTTTCAGAACGTTGCATGCTGCTCATATTTTTGACACGTTTTGAAGCTCTTCATATTTTTCACACCTTTTCAGGCTCTTCATGTTTTTCAACACCACTTCATGCTCCTCCTATTTTTCCGACGGTTTCATGCTCATCTCATTTTTGACACCTTCTGTAGCTCTTCATTTTTTTCAAAACTTTTGAGCTCTTCATATTCTTCAAACCTTTTCAGGCTCTTCATGATTTTCAACACCACTTCATGCTCCTCCTATTTTTCAGACCGTTTCATGCTCCTCATATTTTTGACACCTTTTGAAGCTCTTCATATTTTTCACACCTTTTCAGGCTTCTCATGTTTTTGAACACCGTTTCATGCTCCTCCTATTTTTCACACCTTTTGAAGCTCTTCATATTTTTCACACCTTTTCAGGCTGTTCTTGTTTTTGAACACCACTTCATGCTCCTCCTATTTTTCAGACCGTTTCTTGCTCCTCATGTATTTCACACATTTTGAAGCTCTTCATATTTTTCACACCTTTTCAGGCTCTTCATGTTTTTCAACACCGCTTCATGCTCCTCCTATTTGTCAGACCGTTTCATGCTCATCTCTTTTTTGACACCTTTTGAAGCTCTTCATATTTTTCACACTTTTTCAGGCTCTTCATGTTTTTGAACACCGCTTCATGCTCCTCCTATTTTTCAGACCGTTTCATGCTGCTCGTATTTTTCAGACCGTTTCATGCTCCTCATAATTTTGACAATTTTATAAGCTCTTCATATTTTTCACACTTTTTCAGCCTCTTCATGTTTTTGAACACCGCTTCATGCTCCTCCTATTTTTCAAAACTTTTGAAGCTCTTCATGTTTTTCACACCTTTTCAGGCTCTCATGTTTTTGAACACAGCTTCATGCTCCTCCTAATTTTCAGACCGTTTCATGCTCCTCATATATTTCACACCTTTTTAAGCTCTTCCTAATTTTCACACGTTTTCAGGCTCTTCATGTTTTTGAACACCGTTTTATGATGCCTCTATTTTTCAGACCGTTTCATGCTCCTCATATATTTTAAACCTTTTGAATCTCTTCATATATTTCACACCTTTTCAGGCTGTTCATGTTTTTCAACAACGCTTCATGATCCTCCTATTTTTCAGACCATTTCATGCTCCTCAAGTATTTCACACCTTTTGAAGCTCTTCATATTTTTCACACCTTTTCAGGCTCTTCATGTTTTTCAACACCATTTCATGCTCCTCCTATATTTCAGACCATTTCAGGCTCCTCATATTTTTGACAGCTTTTGAAGCTCTTCTTATTTTTCACACCTTTTCAGGCTCTTCATGTTTTTGAACACCGTTCATGCTCTTCCTACTTTTCAGACCGTTTCATGCTCCTCATGTATTTCACACCTTTTGAAGCTCTTCATATTTTTCACACCTTTTCACGCCCTTCATGTTTTTGATCACCGCTTCATGCTCTTCCTATTGTTCCGACCGTTTCGTTTTCCTCATATTTTTCACACCTTTTGAAGCTCTTCCTATTTTTCACAACTTTTCAGGCTCTTCATATTTTTCAACACCGCTTCATGCTCCTCCTATTTTTCACACCGTTTAATGCTCCTCATGTATTTCACACCTTTTGAAGCTCTTCATATTTTTCACATCTTTTCAGGCTCTTCATGTTTTTGAACAATGTTTCATGCTCCTCTTTTTTTTCAGACCGTTTCATGCTCATCTCATTTTTTACACCTTTAGAAGCTCTTCATATTTTTCACACCTTTTGAAGCTCTTCAAATTTTTCACATCTTTTCAGGCTCTTCATGTTTTTGAACAATGATTCATGCTCCTCCTATTTTTCAGACCGCTTCATGCTCCTCATATTTTTGACACCTTTTTAATCTCTTCATATATTTCACACATTTTCAGGCTTTTCATCTTTTTCAACACCACTTAATGCCCCTCCTATTTTTCAGACCGTATCATGCTCATCTCATTTTTTACACCTTTTGAAGCTCTTCATATTTTTCACACCTTTTCAGGCTCTTCATGTTTTTCAACACCGCTTCATGCTCCTCCATTTTTCACACCGTTTCATGCTTCTCATGTATTTCACACCGTTTGAAACTCTTCATATTTTTCAAATCTTTTCAGGCTCTTCATGTTTTTGAACAAGGTTTCATGCTCCTCCTGTTTTTCAAACCGTTTCATGCTCCTCATATTTTTGACACGTTTTGAAGCTCTTCATATTTTTCACATTTTTCAGGCTCTTCATGTTTTTGAACACCGTTTCATGCTCCTCCTATTTTTCAGACCGTTCATGCTCCTCATATTTTGACACCTTTTGAAGCTCTTCATATTTTTCACACCTTTTCAGGCACTTCATGTTTCTGAACACCGCGTCATGCTCCTCCTATTTTTCAGATCGTTTCATGCTTCTCATATTTTTCACACCTTTTGAAGCTCTTCATATTTTTCACACCTTTTCAGGCTCTTCATGTTTTTCAACACCGCTTCATGCTCCTCCTATTTTTCAGACCGTTTCATGCTCATCTCATTTTTGACACCTTTTGAAGCTCTTCATATACTTCACACCTTTTGAAGCTCTTCATATTTTTCACACCTTTTGAAGCTCTTCATATTTCTCACACCTTTTCAGACTCTTCATGTTTTTCAACACCGTTTCTTGCTCCTCCTACTTTTCAGACCGTTTCATGCTCCTCATATTTTTGACACGTTTTGAAGTTCTTCATATTTTTCACACCTTTTCAGGCTCTTCATGTTTTTAAACACCGCTTCATGCTGCTCGTATTTTTCAGACCTTTTCATGCTCCTCATATTTTTCACATCTTTTGAAGCTCTTCATATTTTTCACACCCTTCCAGGCTCTTCATGTTTTTGAACACCGCTTCATGCTCCTCCTATTTTACAGACCGTTTCATACTCCTCATGTGTTTCACACCTTTTGAAGCTCTTCATATTTTTCACACCTTTTGAAGCTCCTCATATTTTTAACACTTTTTCAGGCTCTTCATGTTTTTGAACAACGCTTCATGCTCCTCCTCTATTTCAGACCGTTTCATACTACTCATGTATTTCACACCTTTTGAAGCTCTTCATATTTTTCACACCTTATCAGGCTCTTCATGTTTTTGAACACCGCTTCATGCTCCTCCTTTTTTCACCCGTTTCATGCTCTTAATATCTTTGAAACCTTTTGAAGCTCTTCATATTTTTCAGACTTTTTCAGGCTCTTCATGTTGTTGAACACCGCTTCTTGCTCTTCCTATTTTTCAGACCGTTTCATGCTCCTCTTGTATTTCACACCTTTTGAAGCTCTTCATATTTTTCACACCTTTTCAGGCTCTTCATGTTTTTGAACACCACTTCATGCTCCTCATATTTGTCAGACCGTTCCATGCTCCTCATATTTTTGACACCTTTTGAAGCTCTTCATACTGTTCACACCTTTTCAGGCCCTTCATGTTTTTAAACACCACTTTATGCTCCTCCTATTTGTCAGACCGTTTCATGCTCCTCATATTTTTGACACCTTTTGAAGCTCTTCATAATTTTCAAACCTTTTCAGGCTCTTCATGTTTTTAAACACCGCTTCATGCTCCTCCTATTTTTCAGACCGTTTCTTGCTCCTCATGTATTTCACACATTTTGAAGCTCTTCATATTTTTCACACCTTTTCAGGCTTCTCATGTTTTTGAACACCGCTTCATGCTCCTCCTATTTTTCACAGCTTTTGAAGCTCTTCATATTTTTCACACCTTTTCAGGCTGTACATGTTTTTGAACACCACTTCATGCTCCTCCTATTTTTCAGACCGTTTCTTGCTCCTCATGTATTTCACACATTTTGAAGCTCTTCATATTTTTCACACCTTTTAAGGCTCTTCATGTTTTTCAACACCGCTTCATGCTCCTCCTATTTGTCAGACCGTTTCATGCTCATCTCTTTTTTGACACCTTTTGAAGCTCTTCATATTTTTCACACTTTTTCAGGCTCTTCATGTTTTTGAACACCGCTTCATGCTCCTCCTATTTTTCAGACCGTTTCATGCTGCTCGTATTTTTCAGACCGTTTCATGCTCCTCATAATTTTGACAATTTTATAAGCTCTTCATATTTTTCAGACTTTTTCCGGCTCTTCATGTTGTTGAACACCGCTTCTTGCTCCTCCTATTTTTCAGACCGTTTCATGCTCCTCATGTATTTCACACCTTTTGAAGCTCTTCATATTTTGCACACCATTGCAGGCTCTCCATGTTTCTGAACACCACTTCATACTCCTCCTATTTTTCCGACGGTTTCATGCTCATCTCATTTTTGACACCTTCTGAAGCTCTTCATTTTTTTCAAAACTTTTGAGCTCTTCATATTCTTCACACGTTTTCAGGCCCTTCATGTATTTCAATAACGGTTCTTACTCTTCCTATTTTTCAGAACGTTGCATGCTGCTCATATTTTTGACACGTTTTGAAGCTCTTCATATTTTTCACACCTTTTCAGGCTCTTCATGTTTTTCAACACCACTTCATGCTCCTCCTATTTTTCCGACGGTTTCATGCTCATCTCATTTTTGACACCTTCTGTAGCTCTTCATTTTTTTCAAAACTTTTGAGCTCTTCATATTCTTCAAACCTTTTCAGGCTCTTCATGATTTTCAACACCACTTCATGCTCCTCCTATTTTTCAGACCGTTTCATGCTCCTCATATTTTTGACACCTTTTGAAGCTCTTCATATTTTTCACACCTTTTCAGGCTTCTCATGTTTTTGAACACCGTTTCATGCTCCTCCTATTTTTCACACCTTTTGAAGCTCTTCATATTTTTCACACCTTTTCAGGCTGTTCTTGTTTTTGAACACCACTTCATGCTCCTCCTATTTTTCAGACCGTTTCTTGCTCCTCATGTATTTCACACATTTTGAAGCTCTTCATATTTTTCACACCTTTTCAGGCTCTTCATGTTTTTCAACACCGCTTCATGCTCCTCCTATTTGTCAGACCGTTTCATGCTCATCTCTTTTTTGACACCTTTTGAAGCTCTTCATATTTTTCACACTTTTTCAGGCTCTTCATGTTTTTGAACACCGCTTCATGCTCCTCCTATTTTTCAGACCGTTTCATGCTGCTCGTATTTTTCAGACCGTTTCATGCTCCTCATAATTTTGACAATTTTATAAGCTCTTCATATTTTTCACACTTTTTCAGCCTCTTCATGTTTTTGAACACCGCTTCATGCTCCTCCTATTTTTCAAAACTTTTGAAGCTCTTCATGTTTTTCACACCTTTTCAGGCTCTCATGTTTTTGAACACAGCTTCATGCTCCTCCTAATTTTCAGACCGTTTCATGCTCCTCATATATTTCACACCTTTTTAAGCTCTTCCTAATTTTCACACGTTTTCAGGCTCTTCATGTTTTTGAACACCGTTTTATGCTGCCTCTATTTTTCAGACCGTTTCATGCTCCTCATATATTTTAAACCTTTTGAATCTCTTCATATATTTCACACCTTTTCAGGCTGTTCATGTTTTTCAACAACGCTTCATGATCCTCCTATTTTTCAGACCATTTCATGCTCCTCAAGTATTTCACACCTTTTGAAGCTCTTCATATTTTTCACACCTTTTCAGGCTCTTCATGTTTTTCAACACCATTTCATGCTCCTCCTATATTTCAGACCATTTCAGGCTCCTCATATTTTTGACAGCTTTTGAAGCTCTTCTTATTTTTCACACCTTTTCAGGCTTCTCATGTTTTTGAACACCGCTTAATGCTCCTCCTATTTTTCAAACCTTTTGAAGCTCTTCATATTTTTCACAACTTTTCAGGCTGTACATGTTTTTGAACACCACTTCATGCTCCTCCTATTTTCAGACCGTTTCTTGCTCCTCATGTATTTCACACATTTTGAAGCTCTTCATATTTTTCACACCTTTTCAGGCTCTTCATGTTTTTCAACACTACTTCATGCTCCTCCTATTTTTCGGACGGTTTCATGCTCATCTCATTTTTGACACCTTCTGAAGCTCTTCATTTTTTTCAAAACTTTTGAGCTCTTCATATTCTTCACACCTTTTCAGGCTCTTCATGTTTTTCAACACCACTTCATGCTCCTCCTCTATTTCAGACCTTTTCATACTACTCATGTATTTCACACCTTTTGAAGCTCTTCATATTATTCACACCTTTTCAGGCTCTTCATGTTTTTGAACACCGCTTCATGCTCCTCCTTTTTTCACACCGTTTCATGCTCTTAATATTTTTGAAACCTTTTGAAGCTCTCATATTTTTCAGACTTTTTCAGACTCTTCATGTTGTTGAACACCGCTTCTTGCTCTTCCTATTTTTCAGACCGTTTCATGCTCCTCTTGTATTTCACACCTTTTGAAGCTCTTCATATTTTTCACACCTTTTCAGGCTCTTCATGTTTTTGAACACCACTTCATGCTCCTCATATTTGTCAGACCGTTACATGCTCCTCATATTTTTGACACCTTTTGAAGCTCTTCATACTGTTCACACCTTTTCAGGCCCTTCAGGTTTTTAAACACCCCTTTATGCTCCTCCTATTTGTCAGACCGTTCCATGCTCCTCATATTTTTGACACCTTTTGAAGCTCTTCATAATTTTCACACCTTTTCAGGCTCTTCATGTTTTTAAACACCGCTTCATGCTCCTCCTATTTTTCAGACAGTTTCATGCTCCTCATGTATTTCACACCTTTTGAAGCTCTTGATGTTCTTCACACATTTTCAAGCTCTTCATATTTTTCAAATCTTTTGAAGCTCTTCATATTTTTAACACTTTTTCAGGCTCTTCATGTTTTTGAACAACGCTTCATGCTCCTCCTCTATTTCAGACCGTTTCATACTACTCATGTATTTCACACGTTTTGAAGCTCTTCATATTTTTCACACCTTTTCAGGCTTCTCATGTTTTTGAACACCGCTTCATGCTCCTCCTATTTTTCACACCTTTTGAAGCTCTTCATATTTTTCACAACTTTTCAGGCTACTCATGTTTTTGAACACCGCTTCATGCTCCTCCTATTTTTCACATCTTTTGAAGCTCTTCATATTTTTCACAACTTTTCAGGCTGTACATGTTTTTGAACACCACTTCATGCTCCTCCTATTTTTCAGACCGTTTCTTGCTCCTCATGTATTTCACACATTTTGAAGCTCTTCATATTTTTCACACCTTTTCAGGCTCTTCATGTTTTTCAACACCACTTCATGCTCCTCCTATTTTTCGGACAGTTTCATGCTCATCTCATTTTTGACACCTTCTGAAGCTCTTCATTTTTTTCAAAACTTTTGAGCTCTTCATATTCTTCACACGTTTCAGGTTCTTCATGTATTTCAATAACGGTTCTTACTCCTCCTATTTTTCAGAACGTTGCATGCTTCTCATATTTTTGACACGATTTGAAGCTCTTCATATTTTTCACTCCTTTTCAGGCTCTTCATGTTTTTCAACACCACTTCATGATCCTCCTATTTTTCCGACGGTTTCATGCTCATCTCATTTTTGACACCTTCTGAAGCTCTTCATTTTTTTCAAAACTTTTGAGCTCTTCATATTCTTCACACCTTTTCAGGCTCTTCATGTTTTTCAACACCGCTTCATGCTCCTCCTATTTTTCACACCTTTTGAAGCTCCTCATATTTTTCACAACTTTTCAGGCTGTACATGTTTTTGAACACCACTTCATGCTCCTCCTATTTTTCAGACCGTTTCTTGCTCCTCATGTATTTCACACATTTTGAAGCTCTTCATATTTCTCACACCTTTTCAGGCTCTTCATGTTTTTCAACACCGCTTCATGCTCCTCCTATTTTTCAGACCATTTCATGCTGCTCGTATTTTTCAGACCGTTTCATGCTTCTCATAATTTTGACAATTTTATAAGCTCTTCATATTTTTCACACTTTTTCAGGCTCTTCGTGTTTTTGAACACCGCTTCCTGCTCCTCCTATTTTTCAAAACTTTTGAAGCTCTTCATGTTTTTCACACCTTTTCAGGCTCTCACGTTTTTGAACACAGCTTCATGCTCCTCCTAATTTTCAGACCGTTTGATGCTCCTCATATATTTCACACCTTTTTAAGCTCTTCCTAATTTTCACACCTTTTCTGGCTCTTCATGTTTTTGAACACCGTTTTATGCTGCCTCTATTTTTCAGACCGTTTCATGCTCCTCATATATTTTAAACCTTTTGAATCTCTTCATATATTTCACAAATTTTCAGGCTGTTCATGTTTTTCAACAACGCTTCATGATCCTCCTATTTTTCAGACCGTTTCATGCTCCTCAAGTATTTCACACCTTTTGAAGCTCTTCATATTTTTCACACCTTTTCAGGCTCTTCATGTTTTTCAACACCATTTCATGCTCCTCCTATATTTCAGACCGTTTCAGGCTCCTCATATTTTTGACAGCTTTTGAAGCTCTTCTTATTTTTCACACCTTTTCAGGCTCTTCATGTTTTTGAACACCGTTCATGCTCTTCCTATTTTTCAGACCGTTTCATGCTCCTCATGTATTTCACACCTTTTGAAGCTCTTCATATTTTTCACACCTTTTCACGCCCTTCATGTTTTTGATCACCGCTTCATGCTCCTCCTATTGTTCCAACTGTTTCTTTTTCCTCATATTTTTCACACCTTTTGAAGCTCTTCCTATTTTTCACAACTTTTCAGGGTCTTCATATTTTTCAACACCGCTTCATGCTCCTCCTATTTTTCACACCGTTTAATGCTCCTCATGTATTTCACACCTTTTGAAGCTCTTCATATTTTTCACATCTTTTCAGGCTCTTCATGTTTTTGAACAATGTTTCATGCTCCTCTTTTTTTCAGACCGTTTCATGCTCATCTCATTTTTTACACCTTTAGAAGCTCTTCATATTTTTCACACTTTTTGAAGCTCTTCAAATTTTTCACATTTTTTCAGGCTCTTCATGTTTTTGAACAATGTTTCATGCTCCTCCTATTTTTCAGACCGCTTCATGCTCCTCATATTTTTGACACCTTTTGAATATCTTCATATATTTTACACCTTTTCAGGCTTTTCATCTTTTTCAACACCACTTAATGCCCCTCCTATTTTTCAGACCGTATCATGCTCATCTCATTTTTTACACCTTTTGAAGCTCTTCATATTTTTCACACCCTTTCAGGCTCTTCATGTTTTTCAACATCGCTTCATGCTCCTCCATTTTTCACACCGTTTCATGCTTCTCATGTATTTCACACCTTTTGAAACTCTTCATATTTTTCAAATCTTTTCAGGCTCTTCATGTTTTTGAACAAGGTTTCATGCTCCTCCCATTTTTCAGACCGTTTCATGCTCCTCATATTTTTGACACGTTTTGAAGCTCTTCATATTTTTCACATTTTTCAGGCTCTTCATGTTTTTGAACACCGTTTCATGCTCCTCCTATTTTTCAGACCGTTCATGCTCCTCATATTTTGACACCTTTTGAAGCTCTTCATATTTTTCACATTTTTCAGGCTGTACATGTTTCTGAACACCGCGTCATGCTCCTCCTATTTTTCAGATCGTTTCATGCTTCTCATATTTTTCACACCTTTTGAAGCTCTTCATATTTTTCACACCTTTTCAGGCTCTTCATGTTTTTCAACACCGCTTCATGCTCCTCCTATTTTTCAGACCGTTTCATGCTCATCTCATTTTTGACAGCTTTTGAAGCTCTTCATATTCTTCACACCTTTTGAATCTCTTCATATTTCTCACACCTTTTCAGACTCTTCATGTTTTTCAATACCGCTTCTTGCTCCTCCTATTTTTCAGACCGTTTCATGCTCCTCATATTTTTGACACGTTTTGAAGTACTTCATATTTTTCACACCTTTTCAGGCTCTTCATGTTTTTGAACACCGCTTCATGCTCCTCCTATTTTACAGACCGTTTCATTCTCCTCATGTATTTCACACGTAATGAAACTCTTCCAATTTTTCACAACTTTTCAGGCTCTTCATGTTTTTCAACACCGTTTCCTGCTCCTCCTATTTTTCAGACTGCTTTATGCTCCTCATATTTTTCACACCTTCTGAAGCTCTTCATATTTTTCACACCTTTTCAGGCTCTTCATGTTTTACAGCAATGCATCATGCTCCTCCTATTTTTCAGACTGTTTCATGCTCCTCATATTTTTCACACGTTTTGAAGCTCTTCATATTTTTCACACCTTTTCAGTCTCTTCATGTTTTTGAACACCGCATCAATCTCATCCTATTTTTCAAACAGTTTCATGCTCCTCATGTATTTCACACCTTTTGAAGCTCTTCATATTTTTCACACCTTTTCAGGCTCTTCATGGATTTCAACACCTTTGCTTGCTCTTCCTATTTTTCAGACCGCTTCATGCTCCTCATATTTTTGACACGTTTGAAGCTCTTCATATTTTCACAACTTTTGAAGCTCTTCATATTTTTCACTCGTTTTCAGGTTCTTCATGTTTTTCAACACCGCTTCTTGCTCCTCCGTGTTTTCAGACCGTTTCATGCTCCTCATGTATTTCACACCTTTTGAAGCTCTGCATATTTTCCACACCTTTTCATGCTCTTCAGGTTTTTCAACACCGCTTCTTGCTCCTCCTATTTTTCAGACCGTTTCATGCTCCTTATATTTTTCACACCTTTTGAAGCTCTTGATGCTCTTCACACCTTTTCAAGCTCATCATATTTTTCAAACCTTTTGAAGCTCTTCATATTTTTAACACTTTTTCAGGCTCTTCATGTTTTTGAACAACGCTTCATACTCCTCCTCTATTTCAGACCGTTTCATACTACTCATGTATTTCACACCTTTTGAAGCTCTTCATATTATTCACACCTTTTCAGGCTCTTCATGTTTTTGAACACCGCTTCATGCTCCTCCTTTTTTCACACCGTTTCATGCTCTTAATATTTTTGAAACCTTTTGAAGCTCTTCATATTTTTCAGACTTTTTCAGACTCTTCATGTTGTTGAACACCGCTTCTTGCTCTTCCTATTTTTCAGACCGTTTCATGCTCCTCTTGTATTTCACACCTTTTGAAGCTCTTCATATTTTTCACACCTTTTCAGGCTCTTCATGTTTTTGAACACCACTTCATGCTCCTCATATTTGTCAGACCGTTCCATGCTCCTCATATTTTTGACACCTTTTGAAGTTCTTCATACTGTTCACACCTTTTCAGGCCCTTCAGGTTTTTAAACACCACTTTATGCTCCTCATATTTGTCAGACCGTTCCATGCTCCTCATATTTTTGACACCTTTTGAAGCTCTTCATAATTTTCACACCATTGCAGGCTCTCCATGTTTCTGAACACCACTTCATACTCCTATTTTTCCGACGGTTTCATGCTCATCTCATTTTTGACACCTTCTGAAGCTCTTCATTTTTTTCAAAACTTTTGAGCTCTTCGTATTCTTCACACGTTTTCAGGCTCTTCATGTATTTCAATAACGGTTCTTACTCCTCCTATTTTTCAGAACGTTGCATGCTTCTCATATTTTTGACACGTTTTGAAGCTCTTCATATTTTTCACACCTTTTCAGGCTCTTCATGTTTTTCAACACCACTTCATGCTCCTCCTATTTTTCAGAACGTTTCAAGCTCCTCATATATTTGACACCTTTTGAAGCTCTTCATATTTTTCACACCTTTTCAGGCTTCTCATGTTTTTGAACACCGCTTCATGCTCCTCCTATTTTTCACACCTTTTCAAGCTCTTCATATTTTTCACAACTTCTCAGGCTGTACATGTTTTTGAACACCACTTCATGCTCCTCCTATTTTTCAGACCGTTTCTTGCTCCTCATGTATTTCACACATTTTGAAGCTCTTCATATTTTTCACACCTTTTCAGGCTTCTCATGTTTTTGAACACCGCTTCATGCTCCTCCTATTTTTCACAGCTTTTGAAGCTCTTCATATTTTTCACACCTTTTCAGGCTGTACATGTTTTTGAACACCACTTCATGCTCCTCCTATTTTTCAGACCGTTTCTTGCTCCTCATGTATTTCACACATTTTGAAGCTCTTCATATTTTTCACACCTTTTAAGGCTCTTCATGTTTTTCAACACCGCTTCATGCTCCTCCTATTTGTCAGACCGTTTCATGCTCATCTCTTTTTTGACACCTTTTGAAGCTCTTCATATTTTTCACACTTTTTCAGGCTCTTCATGTTTTTGAACACCGCTTCATGCTCCTCCTATTTTTCAGACCGTTTCATGCTGCTCGTATTTTTCAGACCGTTTCATGCTCCTCATAATTTTGACAATTTTATAAGCTCTTCATATTTTTCAGACTTTTTCAGGCTCTTCATGTTGTTGAACACCGCTTCTTGCTCCTCCTATTTTTCAGACCGTTTCATGCTCCTCATGTATTTCACACCTTTTGAAGCTCTTCATATTTTGCACACCATTGCAGGCTCTCCATGTTTCTGAACACCACTTCATACTCCTCCTATTTTTCCGACGGTTTCATGCTCATCTCATTTTTGACACCTTCTGAAGCTCTTCATTTTTTTCAAAACTTTTGAGCTCTTCATATTCTTCACACGTTTTCAGGCCCTTCATGTATTTCAATAACGGTTCTTACTCTTCCTATTTTTCAGAACGTTGCATGCTGCTCATATTTTTGACACGTTTTGAAGCTCTTCATATTTTTCACACCTTTTCAGGCTCTTCATGTTTTTCAACACCACTTCATGCTCCTCCTATTTTTCCGACGGTTTCATGCTCATCTCATTTTTGACACCTTCTGTAGCTCTTCATTTTTTTCAAAACTTTTGAGCTCTTCATATTCTTCAAACCTTTTCAGGCTCTTCATGATTTTCAACACCACTTCATGCTCCTCCTATTTTTCAGACCGTTTCATGCTCCTCATATTTTTGACACCTTTTGAAGCTCTTCATATTTTTCACACCTTTTCAGGCTTCTCATGTTTTTGAACACCGTTTCATGCTCCTCCTATTTTTCACACCTTTTGAAGCTCTTCATATTTTTCACACCTTTTCAGGCTGTTCTTGTTTTTGAACACCACTTCATGCTCCTCCTATTTTTCAGACCGTTTCTTGCTCCTCATGTATTTCACACATTTTGAAGCTCTTCATATTTTTCACACCTTTTCAGGCTCTTCATGTTTTTCAACACCGCTTCATGCTCCTCCTATTTGTCAGACCGTTTCATGCTCATCTCTTTTTTGACACCTTTTGAAGCTCTTCATATTTTTCACACTTTTTCAGGCTCTTCATGTTTTTGAACACCGCTTCATGCTCCTCCTATTTTTCAGACCGTTTCATGCTGCTCGTATTTTTCAGACCGTTTCATGCTCCTCATAATTTTGACAATTTTATAAGCTCTTCATATTTTTCACACTTTTTCAGCCTCTTCATGTTTTTGAACACCGCTTCATGCTCCTCCTATTTTTCAAAACTTTTGAAGCTCTTCATGTTTTTCACACCTTTTCAGGCTCTCATGTTTTTGAACACAGCTTCATGCTCCTCCTAATTTTCAGACCGTTTCATGCTCCTCATATATTTCACACCTTTTTAAGCTCTTCCTAATTTTCACACGTTTTCAGGCTCTTCATGTTTTTGAACACCGTTTTATGCTGCCTCTATTTTTCAGACCGTTTCATGCTCCTCATATATTTTAAACCTTTTGAATCTCTTCATATATTTCACACCTTTTCAGGCTGTTCATGTTTTTCAACAACGCTTCATGATCCTCCTATTTTTCAGACCATTTCATGCTCCTCAAGTATTTCACACCTTTTGAAGCTCTTCATATTTTTCACACCTTTTCAGGCTCTTCATGTTTTTCAACACCATTTCATGCTCCTCCTATATTTCAGACCATTTCAGGCTCCTCATATTTTTGACAGCTTTTGAAGCTCTTCTTATTTTTCACACCTTTTCAGGCTCTTCATGTTTTTGAACACCGTTCATGCTCTTCCTACTTTTCAGACCGTTTCATGCTCCTCATGTATTTCACACCTTTTGAAGCTCTTCATATTTTTCACACCTTTTCACGCCCTTCATGTTTTTGATCACCGCTTCATGCTCTTCCTATTGTTCCGACCGTTTCGTTTTCCTCATATTTTTCACACCTTTTGAAGCTCTTCCTATTTTTCACAACTTTTCAGGCTCTTCATATTTTTCAACACCGCTTCATGCTCCTCCTATTTTTCACACCGTTTAATGCTCCTCATGTATTTCACACCTTTTGAAGCTCTTCATATTTTTCACATCTTTTCAGGCTCTTCATGTTTTTGAACAATGTTTCATGCTCCTCTTTTTTTTCAGACCGTTTCATGCTCATCTCATTTTTTACACCTTTAGAAGCTCTTCATATTTTTCACACCTTTTGAAGCTCTTCAAATTTTTCACATCTTTTCAGGCTCTTCATGTTTTTGAACAATGATTCATGCTCCTCCTATTTTTCAGACCGCTTCATGCTCCTCATATTTTTGACACCTTTTTAATCTCTTCATATATTTCACACATTTTCAGGCTTTTCATCTTTTTCAACACCACTTAATGCCCCTCCTATTTTTCAGACCGTATCATGCTCATCTCATTTTTTACACCTTTTGAAGCTCTTCATATTTTTCACACCTTTTCAGGCTCTTCATGTTTTTCAACACCGCTTCATGCTCCTCCATTTTTCACACCGTTTCATGCTTCTCATGTATTTCACACCGTTTGAAACTCTTCATATTTTTCAAATCTTTTCAGGCTCTTCATGTTTTTGAACAAGGTTTCATGCTCCTCCTGTTTTTCAAACCGTTTCATGCTCCTCATATTTTTGACACGTTTTGAAGCTCTTCATATTTTTCACATTTTTCAGGCTCTTCATGTTTTTGAACACCGTTTCATGCTCCTCCTATTTTTCAGACCGTTCATGCTCCTCATATTTTGACACCTTTTGAAGCTCTTCATATTTTTCACACCTTTTCAGGCACTTCATGTTTCTGAACACCGCGTCATGCTCCTCCTATTTTTCAGATCGTTTCATGCTTCTCATATTTTTCACACCTTTTGAAGCTCTTCATATTTTTCACACCTTTTCAGGCTCTTCATGTTTTTCAACACCGCTTCATGCTCCTCCTATTTTTCAGACCGTTTCATGCTCATCTCATTTTTGACACCTTTTGAAGCTCTTCATATACTTCACACCTTTTGAAGCTCTTCATATTTTTCACACCTTTTGAAGCTCTTCATATTTCTCACACCTTTTCAGACTCTTCATGTTTTTCAACACCGTTTCTTGCTCCTCCTACTTTTCAGACCGTTTCATGCTCCTCATATTTTTGACACGTTTTGAAGTTCTTCATATTTTTCACACCTTTTCAGGCTCTTCATGTTTTTAAACACCGCTTCATGCTGCTCGTATTTTTCAGACCTTTTCATGCTCCTCATATTTTTCACATCTTTTGAAGCTCTTCATATTTTTCACACCCTTCCAGGCTCTTCATGTTTTTGAACACCGCTTCATGCTCCTCCTATTTTACAGACCGTTTCATACTCCTCATGTGTTTCACACCTTTTGAAGCTCTTCATATTTTTCACACCTTTTGAAGCTCCTCATATTTTTAACACTTTTTCAGGCTCTTCATGTTTTTGAACAACGCTTCATGCTCCTCCTCTATTTCAGACCGTTTCATACTACTCATGTATTTCACACCTTTTGAAGCTCTTCATATTTTTCACACCTTATCAGGCTCTTCATGTTTTTGAACACCGCTTCATGCTCCTCCTTTTTTCACCCGTTTCATGCTCTTAATATCTTTGAAACCTTTTGAAGCTCTTCATATTTTTCAGACTTTTTCAGGCTCTTCATGTTGTTGAACACCGCTTCTTGCTCTTCCTATTTTTCAGACCGTTTCATGCTCCTCTTGTATTTCACACCTTTTGAAGCTCTTCATATTTTTCACACCTTTTCAGGCTCTTCATGTTTTTGAACACCACTTCATGCTCCTCATATTTGTCAGACCGTTCCATGCTCCTCATATTTTTGACACCTTTTGAAGCTCTTCATACTGTTCACACCTTTTCAGGCCCTTCATGTTTTTAAACACCACTTTATGCTCCTCCTATTTGTCAGACCGTTTCATGCTCCTCATATTTTTGACACCTTTTGAAGCTCTTCATAATTTTCAAACCTTTTCAGGCTCTTCATGTTTTTAAACACCGCTTCATGCTCCTCCTATTTTTCAGACCGTTTCTTGCTCCTCATGTATTTCACACATTTTGAAGCTCTTCATATTTTTCACACCTTTTCAGGCTTCTCATGTTTTTGAACACCGCTTCATGCTCCTCCTATTTTTCACAGCTTTTGAAGCTCTTCATATTTTTCACACCTTTTCAGGCTGTACATGTTTTTGAACACCACTTCATGCTCCTCCTATTTTTCAGACCGTTTCTTGCTCCTCATGTATTTCACACATTTTGAAGCTCTTCATATTTTTCACACCTTTTAAGGCTCTTCATGTTTTTCAACACCGCTTCATGCTCCTCCTATTTGTCAGACCGTTTCATGCTCATCTCTTTTTTGACACCTTTTGAAGCTCTTCATATTTTTCACACTTTTTCAGGCTCTTCATGTTTTTGAACACCGCTTCATGCTCCTCCTATTTTTCAGACCGTTTCATGCTGCTCGTATTTTTCAGACCGTTTCATGCTCCTCATAATTTTGACAATTTTATAAGCTCTTCATATTTTTCAGACTTTTTCAGGCTCTTCATGTTGTTGAACACCGCTTCTTGCTCCTCCTATTTTTCAGACCGTTTCATGCTCCTCATGTATTTCACACCTTTTGAAGCTCTTCATATTTTGCACACCATTGCAGGCTCTCCATGTTTCTGAACACCACTTCATACTCCTCCTATTTTTCCGACGGTTTCATGCTCATCTCATTTTTGACACCTTCTGAAGCTCTTCATTTTTTTCAAAACTTTTGAGCTCTTCATATTCTTCACACGTTTTCAGGCCCTTCATGTATTTCAATAACGGTTCTTACTCTTCCTATTTTTCAGAACGTTGCATGCTGCTCATATTTTTGACACGTTTTGAAGCTCTTCATATTTTTCACACCTTTTCAGGCTCTTCATGTTTTTCAACACCACTTCATGCTCCTCCTATTTTTCCGACGGTTTCATGCTCATCTCATTTTTGACACCTTCTGTAGCTCTTCATTTTTTTCAAAACTTTTGAGCTCTTCATATTCTTCAAACCTTTTCAGGCTCTTCATGATTTTCAACACCACTTCATGCTCCTCCTATTTTTCAGACCGTTTCATGCTCCTCATATTTTTGACACCTTTTGAAGCTCTTCATATTTTTCACACCTTTTCAGGCTTCTCATGTTTTTGAACACCGTTTCATGCTCCTCCTATTTTTCACACCTTTTGAAGCTCTTCATATTTTTCACACCTTTTCAGGCTG
Source organism: Dama dama (assembly GCF_033118175.1). Taxonomy (NCBI): domain Eukaryota; kingdom Metazoa; phylum Chordata; class Mammalia; order Artiodactyla; family Cervidae; genus Dama; species Dama dama. Next base: position 5,811,845 of record NC_083712.1, on the reverse strand, counting down.
TTCTTGTTTTTGAACACCACTTCATGCTCCTCCTATTTTTCAGACCGTTTCTTGCTCCTCATGTATTTCACACATTTTGAAGCTCTTCATATTTTTCACACCTTTTCAGGCTCTTCATGTTTTTCAACACCGCTTCATGCTCCTCCTATTTGTCAGACCGTTTCATGCTCATCTCTTTTTTGACACCTTTTGAAGCTCTTCATATTTTTCACACTTTTTCAGGCTCTTCATGTTTTTGAACACCGCTTCATGCTCCTCCTATTTTTCAGACCGTTTCATGCTGCTCGTATTTTTCAGACCGTTTCATGCTCCTCATAATTTTGACAATTTTATAAGCTCTTCATATTTTTCACACTTTTTCAGCCTCTTCATGTTTTTGAACACCGCTTCATGCTCCTCCTATTTTTCAAAACTTTTGAAGCTCTTCATGTTTTTCACACCTTTTCAGGCTCTCATGTTTTTGAACACAGCTTCATGCTCCTCCTAATTTTCAGACCGTTTCATGCTCCTCATATATTTCACACCTTTTTAAGCTCTTCCTAATTTTCACACGTTTTCAGGCTCTTCATGTTTTTGAACACCGTTTTATGCTGCCTCTATTTTTCAGACCGTTTCATGCTCCTCATATATTTTAAACCTTTTGAATCTCTTCATATATTTCACACCTTTTCAGGCTGTTCATGTTTTTCAACAACGCTTCATGATCCTCCTATTTTTCAGACCATTTCATGCTCCTCAAGTATTTCACACCTTTTGAAGCTCTTCATATTTTTCACACCTTTTCAGGCTCTTCATGTTTTTCAACACCATTTCATGCTCCTCCTATATTTCAGACCATTTCAGGCTCCTCATATTTTTGACAGCTTTTGAAGCTCTTCTTATTTTTCACACCTTTTCAGGCTCTTCATGTTTTTGAACACCGTTCATGCTCTTCCTACTTTTCAGACCGTTTCATGCTCCTCATGTATTTCACACCTTTTGAAGCTCTTCATATTTTTCACACCTTTTCACGCCCTTCATGTTTTTGATCACCGCTTCATGCTCTTCCTATTGTTCCGACCGTTTCTTTTTCCTCATATTTTTCACACCTTTTGAAGCTCTTCCTATTTTTCACAACTTTTCAGGCTCTTCATATTTTTCAACACCGCTTCATGCTCCTCCTATTTTTCACACCGTTTAATGCTCCTCATGTATTTCACACCTTTTGAAGCTCTTCATATTTTTCACATCTTTTCAGGCTCTTCATGTTTTTGAACAATGTTTCATGCTCCTCTTTTTTTTCAGACCGTTTCATGCTCATCTCATTTTTTACACCTTTAGAAGCTCTTCATATTTTTCACACCTTTTGAAGCTCTTCAAATTTTTCACATCTTTTCAGGCTCTTCATGTTTTTGAACAATGATTCATGCTCCTCCTATTTTTCAGACCGCTTCATGCTCCTCATATTTTTGACACCTTTTTAATCTCTTCATATATTTCACACATTTTCAGGCTTTTCATCTTTTTCAACACCACTTAATGCCCCTCCTATTTTTCAGACCGTATCATGCTCATCTCATTTTTGACACCTTTTGAAGCTCTTCATATACTTCACACCTTTTGAAGCTCTTCATATTTTTCACACCTTTTGAAGCTCTTCATATTTCTCACACCTTTTCAGACTCTTCATGTTTTTCAACACCATTTCTTGCTCCTCCTACTTTTCAGACCGTTTCATGCTCCTCATATTTTTGACACGTTTTGAAGTTCTTCATATTTTTCACACCTTTTCAGGCTCTTCATGTTTTTAAACACCGCTTCATGCTGCTCGTATTTTTCAGACCTTTTCATGCTCCTCATATTTTTCACATCTTTTGAAGCTCTTCATATTTTTCACACCCTTCCAGGCTCTTCATGTTTTTGAACACCGCTTCATGCTCCTCCTATTTTACAGACCGTTTCATACTCCTCATGTGTTTCACACCTTTTGAAGCTCTTCATATTTTTCACACCTTTTGAAGCTCCTCATATTTTTAACACTTTTTCAGGCTCTTCATGTTTTTGAACAACGCTTCATGCTCCTCCTCTATTTCAGACCGTTTCATACTACTCATGTATTTCACACCTTTTGAAGCTCTTCATATTTTTCACACCTTATCAGGCTCTTCATGTTTTTGAACACCGCTTCATGCTCCTCCTTTTTTCACCCGTTTCATGCTCTTAATATCTTTGAAACCTTTTGAAGCTCTTCATATTTTTCAGACTTTTTCAGGCTCTTCATGTTGTTGAACACCGCTTCTTGCTCTTCCTATTTTTCAGACCGTTTCATGCTCCTCTTGTATTTCACACCTTTTGAAGCTCTTCATATTTTTCACACCTTTTCAGGCTCTTCATGTTTTTGAACACCACTTCATGCTCCTCATATTTGTCAGACCGTTCCATGCTCCTCATATTTTTGACACCTTTTGAAGCTCTTCATACTGTTCACAACTTTTCAGGCCCTTCATGTTTTTAAACACCACTTTATGCTCCTCCTATTTGTCAGACCGTTTCATGCTCCTCATATTTTTGACACCTTTTGAAGCTCTTCATAATTTTCAAACCTTTTCAGGCTCTTCATGTTTTTAAACACCGCTTCATGCTCCTCCTATTTTTCAGACAGTTTCATGCTCCTCATGTATTTCACAACTTTTGAAGCTCTTCATAATTTTCACACCTTTTCAGGCTCTTCATGATTTTCAATTCCGCTTCATGATCCTCCTATTTTTCACACCGTTTCATGCTCATTTCATTTTTGACACCTTTTGAAACTCTTCATGTTTTTCACACCTTTTCAGGCTTTTCATGTTTTTGAACACCGCTTCATGCTCCTCCTATTTTTCACACCTTTTGAAGCTCTTCATATTTTTCTCAACTTTTCAGTCTCTTCGTGTTTTTGAACACCGTTTCATGCTGCTCCTATTTTTCAGACTCTTTCATGCTCGTCATATTTTTGACACCTTTTGAAGCTCTTCGTATTTTTCACACCTTTTCAGGCTCTTCATGTTTTTGAAAACCACTTCATGCTCCTAGTATTTTCACACCTTTTGAAGCTCTTCATATTTTTCACACCTTTTCAGGCTCTTCATGTTTTTCAACTCCACTCATGCTCCTCCTATTTTTCAGACCATTTCATGCTCCTCATATTTTTGACACGTTTTGAGGCTCTTCATATTTTTCACACCATTTCAGGCTCTTATTGTTTTTGAACACCGTTTCATGCTCCTCCTATTTTTCAGACCGTTTCATGCTCCTCATGTATTTCACACCTTTTGAGGCTCTTCATAATTTTCACACCTTTTCAGGCTCTACATGTTTTTCAACACCACTTCATGCTTCTCTTATTTTTCAGACCGATTCATGCTCCTAATATTTTTGACACCTTTTGAAGCTCTTCATATTTTTCACACCTTTTCAGGCTCTTCATGTTTTTCAACGCCGCTTCATGCTCCTCATCTTTTTCAGACCGTTTCATGCTCCTCATATTTTTCACACCTTTTGAAGCTCTTCATATTTTTCACAACTTTTCAGGCTCTTCATGTTTTTGATCACAGTTTCAAGCTCCTCCTATTTTTCAGACCGTTTCATGCTCCTCATATTTTGACACATTTTTAAGCTCTTCACATTTTTCACACCTTTTCAGCCTCTTCATGTTTTTCAAAACCGCTTCATGATCCTCCAATATTTCAGACCATTTCATGCTCGTCATATTTTTCACACCTTTTGAAGCTCTTCGTATTTTTGACACCTTTTCAGACTCTTCATGTTTTTCAACACTGCTTCATGCTCCTCCTATTTTTCAGACCGTTACATGCTCATCTCTTTTTTGACACCTTTTGAAGCTCTTCATATTTTTTATAGCTTTTGAAGCTCTTCATATTTTTCACACGTTTTCAGGCTCTTCATGTTTTTCAACACCGCTTCATGCCCCTCCTATTTTTCAGCCCGTTTCATGCTCCTCATATTTTTAACACGTTTTGAAGCTCTTCATATTTTTCACACCTTTTCAGGATCTTCATGTTTTTCAACACCGTTTCTTGCTCCTCCTATTTTTCAGACCGTTTAATCCTTCTAATGTTTTTGACACCTTTTGAAACTCTTCATATTTTTCACACCTTTTCAGGCTCTTCATATTTTTGCACACAGTTTCATGCTCCTCCTATTTTTCAGACCGTTTCATCCTCCTCATATTTTTGACACCTTTTCAAGCTCTTCATATTTTTCACACCTTTTCAGGCTTTTCATGTTTTTGAACAGCGCATCATGCTCCTCCAATTTTTCACACCTTTTGAAGCTCTTCATATTTTTCACACCTTTTCAGGCTCTTCATGTTTTTCAACTCCACTCATGCTCCTCCTATTTTTCAGACCGTTTCATGCTCCTCATATTTTTGACACGTTTTGAAGCTCTTCATATTTTTCACATTTTTCAGGCTCTTCATGTTTTTGAACACCGTTTCATGCTCCTCCTATTTTTCAGACCATTCATGCTCCTCATATTTTGACACCTTTTGAAGCTCTTCATATTTTTCACACCTTTTCAGGCACTTCATGTTTCTGAACACCGCGTCATGCTCCTCCTACTTTTCAGATCGTTTCATGCTTCTCATATTTTTCACACCTTTTGAAGCTCTTCATATTTTTCACACCTTTTCAGGCTCTTCATGTTTTACAACACTGCATCATGCTCCTCCTATTTTTCAAACAGTTTCATGCTCCTCATGTATTTCACACCTTTTGAAGCTCTTCATATTTTTCTCAACTTTTCAGTCTCTTCGTGTTTTTGAACACCGTTTCATGCTGCTCCTATTTTTCAGACTCTTTCATGCTCGTCATATTTTTGACACCTTTTGAAGCTCTTCGTATTTTTCACACCTTTTCAGGCTCTTCATGTTTTTGAAAACCACTTCATGCTCCTAGTATTTTCACACCTTTTGAAGCTCTTCATATTTTTCACACCTTTTCAGGCTCTTCATGTTTTTCAAGTCCACTCATGCTCCTCCTATTTTTCAGACCATTTCATGCTCCTCATATTTTTGACACGTTTTGAGGCTCTTCATATTTTTCACACCATTTCAGGCTCTTATTGTTTTTGAACACCGTTTCATGCTCCTCCTATTTTTCAGACCGTTTCATGCTCCTCATGTATTTCACACCTTTTGAGGCTCTTCATAATTTTCACACCTTTTCAGGCTCTACATGTTTTTCAACACCACTTCATGCTTCTCTTATTTTTCAGACCGATTCATGTTCCTAATATTTTTGACACCTTTTGAAGCTCTTCATATTTTTCACACCTTTTCAGGCTCTTCATGTTTTTCAACGCCGCTTCATGCTCCTCATCTTTTTCAGACCGTTTCATGCTCCTCATATTTTTCACACCTTTTGAAGCTCTTCATATTTTTCACAACTTTTCAGGCTCTTCATATTTTTCAACACCGCTTCATGCTCCTCCTATTTTTCACACCGTTTAATGCTCCTCATGTATTTCACACCTTTTGAAGCTCTTCATATTTTTCACATCTTTTCAGGCTCTTCATGTTTTTGAACAATGTTTCATGCTCCTCTTTTTTTTCAGACCGTTTCATGCTCATCTCTTTTTTGACACCTTTTGAAGCTCTTCATATTTTTTATAGCTTTTGAAGCTCTTCATATTTTTCACACGTTTTCAGGCTCTTCATGTTTTTCAACACCGCTTCATGCCCCTCCTATTTTTCAGCCCGTTTCATGCTCCTCATATTTTTAACATGTTTTGAAGCTCTTCATATTTTTCACACCTTTTCAGGATCTTCATGTTTTTCAACACCGTTTCTTGCTCCTCCTATTTTTCAGACCGTTTAATCCTTCTAATGTTTTTGACACCTTTTGAAACTCTTCATATTTTTCACACCTTTTCAGGCTCTTCATATTTTTGCACACAGTTTCATGCTCCTCCTATTTTTCAGACCGTTTCATCCTCCTCATATTTTTGACACCTTTTCAAGCTCTTCATATTTTTCACACCTTTTCAGGCTTTTCATGTTTTTGAACACCGCATCATGCTCCTCCAATTTTTCACACCTTTTGAAGCTCTTCATATTTTTCACACATTTTCAGGCTCTTCAGGTTTTTGAACCCCCCTTCATGCTACTCCAATTTTTCAGACTGTTTCATGCTCCTCCTATATTTGTGACCGTATCATGCTCCTCATATTTTTGACACCTTTTGATGTTCTTCATTTTTTTCACACCTTTCAGGCTTTTTATGTTTTTCAACACCGATACATGCTCCTCCTATTTTTCAGACCGTTTCACGCTCCTCATATTTTGACACCTTTTGAAGCTCTTCATATTTTTCACACCTTTTCAGGCACTTCATGTTTCTGAACACCGCGTCATGCTCCTCCTATTTTTCAGATCGTTTCATGCTTCTCATATTTTTCACACCTTTTGAAGCTCTTCATATTTTTCACACCTTTTCAGGCTCTTCATGTTTTTCAACACCGCTTCATGCTCCTCCTATTTTTCAGACCGTTTCATGCTCATCTCATTTTTGACACCTTTTGAAGCTCTTCATATTCTTCACACCTTTTGAAGCTCTTCATATTTTTCACACCTTTTGAAGCTCTTCATATTTCTCACACCTTTTCAGCCTCGTCATGTTTTTCAACAGCGCTTCTTGCTCCTCCTATTTTTCAGACCTTTTCATGCTCCTCATATTTTTCACACCTTTTGAAGCTCTTCATATTTTTCACACCTTTTGAAGCTCTTCATATTTTTCACACCTTTTGAAGATCTTCATATTTTTCACACCTTTTCAGGCTCTTCATGTTTTTCAACACTGTTTCATGCTCCTCCTGTTTTTCAGACCGTTTCATGCTGCTCATATTTTGACACCTTTTGAAGCTCTTCATATTTTTCACACCTTTTCAGGCACTTCATGTTTCTGAACACCGCGTCATGCTCCTCCTACTTTTCAGATCGTTTCATGCTTCTCATATTTTTCACACCTTTTGAAGCTCTTCATATTTTTCACACCTTTTCAGGCTCTTCATGTTTTTCAACACCGCTTCATGCTCCTCCTATTTTTCAGACCGTTTCATGCTCATCTCATTTTTGACACCTTTTGAAGCTCTTCATATTCTTCACACCTTTTGAAGCTCTTCATATTTTTCACACCTTTTGAAGCTCTTCATATTTCTCACACCTTTTCAGACTCTTCATGGTTTTCAACAGCGCTTCTTGCTCCTCCTATTTTTCAGACCGTTTCATGCTCCTCCTATTTTTGACACGTTTTGAAGTTCTTCATATTTTTCACACCTTTTCAGGCTCTTCATGTTTTTAAACACCGCTTCATGCTGTCCGTATTTTTCAGACCTTTTCATGCTCCTCATATTTTTCACATTTTTTGAAGCTCTTCATATTTTTCACACCTTTGCAGGCTCTTCATGTTTTTGAGCACCGCTTCATGCTCCTCCTATTTTACAGACCGTTTCATTTTCCTCATGTATTTCACACGTAATGAAGCTCTTCCAATTTTTCACAACTTTTCAGGCTCTTCATGTTTTTCAACGCCGCTTCATGCTCCTCATCTTTTTCAGACCGTTTCATGCTCCTCATATTTTTAACACGTTTTGAAGCTCTTCATATTTTTCACACCTTTTCAGGATCTTCATGTTTTTGAACACCGTTTCTTGCTCCTCCTATTTTTCAGACCGTTTAATCCTTCTAATGTTTTTGACACCTTTTGAAACTCTTCATATTTTTCACACCTTTTCAGGCTCTTCATATTTTTGCACACAGTTTCATGCTCCTCCTATTTTTCAGACCGTTTCATCCTCCTCATATTTTTGACACCTTTTCAAGCTCTTCATATTTTTCACACCTTTTCAGGCTTTTCATGTTTTTGAACACCGCATCATGCTCCTCCAATTTTTCACACCTTTTGAAGCTCTTCATATTTTTCACACATTTTCAGGCTCTTCAGGTTTTTCAACCCCCCTTCATGCTCCTCCTATTTTTCAGACCGTTTCATGCTCCTCATGTATTTCACACCTTTTGAAGCTCTTCATATTTTTCACACCTTTTCACGCCCTTCATGTTTTTGAACACCGCTTCATGCTCCTCCTATTTTTCAGACCGTTTCATGCTCATCTCATTTTTGACACCTTTTGAAGCTCTTCATATTTTTCACACCTTTTCAGGCTCTTCATATTTTTAACACCGCTTCATGCTCCTCCAATTTTTCCGACCATTTCATGCTCCTCATATTTTTCACACCTTTTGAATCTCTTCATATTTTTCACACCTTTTCAGGCTCTTCATGTTTTTCAGCAAACCTTCATGCTACTCCAATTTTTCAGACTGTTTCATGCTCCTCCTATATTTGTGACCGTATCATGCTCCTCATATTTTTGACACCTTTTGATGTTCTTCATTTTTTTCACACCTTTCAGGCTTTTTATGTTTTTCAACACCGATACATGCTCCTCCTATTTTTCAGACCGTTTCACGCTCCTCATATTTTTACAACATTTGAAGCTTTTCATATTTTTCACACCTTTTCAGGCTCTTCATGTTTTTCAACACCACTTCATGCTCCAGGTATTTTTCTGACCGTTTCTTCCTCCTCCTTTATTTGAGACCGTTTCATGCTCCTCATATTGTTGACACCTTTTGAAGTTCTTCATATTTTTCACAACTTTTCAGGCTCTTCATGTTTTTCAACACTGGTTCATGCTCCTCCTATTTTTAGACCGTTTCATGCTCCTCATATTTTTGACAACATTTGAAGCTCTTCATATTTTTCACACATTTTCTGGCTCTTCATGTTTTTCAACACCGTTTCATGCTCTACCTATTTTTCCGACTGTTTCATGCTCCTCCTATTTTTCAGACCATTTCATGCTCCTCATATTGTTGACACCTTTTGAAGCTCTTCATATTTTTCACACCTTTTCAGGCTCTTCATGTTTTTCAACACCGCTTCATGCTCCTCCGATTTTTCCGACCGTTTCATGCTCCTCATGTATTTCACACCTTTTGAAGCTCTTCATAATTTTCACACCTTTTCAGTCTCTTCATGTATTTGAACACCATTTCATGCTCCTCCTATTTTTCAGAACTTTTCATGCTCCTGATATTTTTGACAGCTTTTGAAGCTCTTCATATTTTTCACACCTTTGAACCTCTTCATATTTTTCACGCCTTCTCAGCCTCTTCATGTTTTTCAACACCTTTGCATGCTCCTCCTATTTTTCAGACCGCTTCATGCTCCTCATATTTTTCACATCTTTTGAAGCTCTTCATATTTTTCACACCTTTGCAGGCTCTTCATGTTTTTGAACACCGCTTCATGCTCCTCCTATTTTACAGACCGTTTCATTGTCCTCATGTATGTCACACGTAATGAAGCTCTTCCAATTTTTCACAACTTTTAAGGCTCTTCATGTTTTTCAACACCGTTTCATGCTCCTCCTATTTTTCAGACTGCTTCATGCTCCTCATATTTTTCACACCTTCTGAAGCTCTTCATATTTTTCACACCTTTTCAGGCTCTTCATGTTTTACAACACTGCATCATTCTCCTCCTATTTTTCAGACTGTTTCATGCTCCTCATATTTTTCACACGTTTTGAAGCTCTTCATATTTTTCACACCTTTTCAGTCTCTTCATGTTTTTGAACACCGCATCAATCTCATCCTATTTTTCAAACAGTTTCATGCTCCTCATGTATTTCACACCTTTTGAAGCTCTTCATATTTTTCACACCTTTTCAGGCTCTTCATGGTTTTCAACACCTTTGCTTGCTCCTCCTATTTTTCAGACGGCTTCATGCTCCTCATATTTTTGACACGTTTGAAGCTCTTCATATTTTCACAACTTTTGAAGCTCTTCATATTTTTCACTCGTTTTCAGGTTCTTCATGTTTTTCAACACCGCTTCTTGCTCCTCCGATTTTTCAGACCGTTTCATGCTCCTCATGTATTTCACACCTTTTGAAGCTCTTCATGTTCTTCACACCTTTTCAAGCTCTTCATCTTTTTCAAACCTTTTGAAGCTCTTCATATTTTTAACACTTTTTCAGGCTCTTCATGTTTTTGAACAACGCTTCATGTTCCTCCTCTATTTCAGACCGTTTCATACTACTCATGTATTTCACACCTTTTGAAGCTCTTCATATTTTTTACACCTTTTCAGGCTCTTCATGTTTTTGAACACCGCTTCATGCTCCTCCTTTTTTCACCCGTTTCATGCTCTTAATATTTTTGAAACCTTTTGAAGCTCTTCATATTTTTCACACTTTTTCAGGCTCTTCATGTTGTTGAACACCGCTTCTTGCTCTTCCTATTTTTCAGACCGTTTCATGCTCCTCTTGTATTTCACACCTTTTGAAGCTCTTCATATTTTTCACACCTTTTCAGGCTCTTCATGTTTTTGAACACCACTTTATGCTCCTCCTATTTGTCAGACCGTTCCATGCTCCTCATATTTTTGACACCTTTTGAAGCTCTTCATACTGTTCACAACTTTTCAGGCCCTTCATGTTTTTAAACACCACTTTATGCTCCTCCTATTTGTCAGACCGTTTCATGCTCCTCATATTTTTGACAACTTTTGAAGCTCTTCATAATTTTCACACCTTTTCAGGCTCTTCATGTTTTTAAACACCGCTTCATGCTCCTCCTATTTTTCAGACATTTTCATGCTCCTCATGTATTTCACACCTTTTGAAGCTCTTCATAATTTTCACACCTTTTCAGGCTCTTCATGATTTTCAATTTCGCTTCATGATCCTCCTATTTTTCAGACCGTTTCATGCTCATCTCATTTTTGACACCTTTTGAAACTCTTCATGTTTTTCACACCTTTTCAGGCTTTTCATGTTTTTGAACACCGCTTCATGCTCCTCCTATTTTTCACACCTTTTGAAGCTCTTCTTATTTTTCTCACCTTTTCAGGCTCTTCGTGTTTTTGAACACCGTTTCATGCTCCTCCTATTTTTCAGACCGTTCATGCTCCTCATATTTTGACACCTTTTGAAGCTCTTCATATTTTTCACACCTTTTCAGGCACTTCATGTTTCTGAACACCGCGTCATGCTCCTCCTATTTTTCAGATCGTTTCATGCTTCTCATATTTTTCACACCTTTTGAAGCTCTTCATATTTTTCACACCTTTTCAGGCTCTTCATGTTTTTCAACACCGCTTCATGCTCCTCCTATTTTTCAGACCGTTTCATGCTCATCTCATTTTTGACACCTTTTGAAGCTCTTCATATTCTTCACACCTTTTGAAGCTCTTCATATTTTTCACACCTTTTGAAGCTCTTCATATTTCTCACACCTTTTCAGCCTCTTCATGTTTTTCAACAGCGCTTCTTGCTCCTCCTATTTTTCAGACCTTTTCATGCTCCTCATATTTTTCACACCTTTTGAAGCTCTTCATATTTTTCACACCTTTTGAAGCTCTTCATATTGTTCACACCTTTTGAAGATCTTCATATTTTTCACACCTTTTCAGGCTCTTCATGTTTTTCAACACTGTTTCATGCTCCTCCTGTTTTTCAGACCGTTTCATGCTGCTCATATTTTGACACCTTTTGAAGCTCTTCATATTTTTCATACCTTTTCAGGCTCTTCATATTTTTCAACACAAATTCATGCTCCTCCTATTTTTCACACCGTTTCATGCTCCTCATATTTTTGACAACTTTTGAAGCTCTTCCTATTTTTCACAACTTTTCAGGCTCTTCATGTTTTTGAAAACCACTTCATTCTCCTCCTATTTTTCAGATCGTTTCATGCTCCTCATATTTTTGACAGCTTTTGAAGCTCTTCATATATTTCACACCTTTTCAGGCTCTTCATGTTCTTTAACACCGATTCATGCTCCTCCTACTTTTCAGACCGTTTCATGCTCCTCATGTTTTTGACACCTTGTGAAGCTCTTCATGTCTTTCACACCTTTTCTGCCTCTTCCTGTTTTTCAACACCGTTTCATGCTCCTCCTATTTAATAGAGCGTTTCATGCTTGTCGTATTTTTGACACCTTTTGAAGCTGTTCATATTTTTCACACCTTTTCAGGCTCTTCCTGTTTTTCAACACCGTTTCATGCTCCTCCTATTTAATAGAGCGTTTCATGCTTGTCGTATTTTTGACACCTTTTGAAGCTGTTCATATTTTTCACACCTTTTCAGGCTCTTCATGTTTTCAACACCGTTTCATCCTCCTCCTATTTTTAGACCGTATCATGCTCCTCATATTTTGACACCTTTTGAAGCTCTTCATATTATTCACACCTTTTCAGGTTCTTCATGTTTTTGAACACCGCTTCAGGCTCCTTCTATTTTCAGAGTGTTTCATGCTCCTCATGTTTTTGAGACGTTTTGAAGCTCTTCATATTTTTCACAACTTTTCAGGATTTTCATGTTTTTGAACACAGTTTCATTCTCCTCATATTTTTCACACATTTTCATGCTCTTCATATTTTTCACACCTTTTCAGGCTCTTCATGTTTTTGAACACCGTTTCATGCTCCTCCTATTTTTCAGACCGTTTCATGCTCCTCATATTTTTGACACCTTTTGAAGCTCTTCATATTTTTCACACCTTTTCAGGCTCTTTATGTTTTCCAACGCCGTATCATGCTCCTCCTATTTTTCAGACCGTTTCATGCTCCTCATATCTTTGACACCTTTTGAAGCTCTTCATATTTTTCACACCATTTCAGGCTCTTCAAGTTTTTGAAAACGGCTTCATGCTCCTCCTAATTTTCAGACCGTTTCATGCTCCTCATATTTCTGACACCTTTTGAAGCTCTTCATATTTTTCACATCTTTTCAGGCTCTTCATGTTTTTGAACACAGTTTCATGCTCCGCATATTTTTCACACCTTTTCAGGCTCTTCATGTTTCTCAACACCGTTTCATGCTTCTCCTATTTTTCAGACCGTTTCATGCTCCTCATATTTTTGACAGCTTTGAAAGCTCTTCATATATTTCACACCTTTTCGTCCTCTTCATATTTTTGAACACCATTTCATGCTCTTCCTATTTTTCAGACCGTTTCATGCTCCTCATATTTTTACGCCTTTTGAAGCTCTTCATATTTTTCACACCTTTTCAGGCTCTTCACTTTTTTGAACACCACTTCATGCTCCTCCTATATTTCAGACCGTTTAATGCTCCTCATATTTTTGACACCTTTTGAAGCTCTTCATATATTTCACATCTTTTCATGCTCTTCCTGAATTTCAACACAGCTTAATGCTTCTCCTATTTTTCAGACCGTTTCATGCTCCTCATATTTTTGCCACATTTTCAAGCTTTTCATATTTTTCAAACCTTTTCCGGCTCTTCATGTTTTTGAACACGGTCTCTTGCTCCTACTATTTTTCAGACCGTTTCATGCTCCTCATATTTTTGACACCCTTTGAATCTCTTCATATTTTTCACACCATTTCAGGCTCTTCATGGTTTTGAACACCGTTTCATGTTCCTCATATTTTTGACACTTTTTGAAGCTCTTCATATTTTTCACAACTTTTCAGGCTCTTCATGTTTTCAACACCGTTTCATGCTCCTCCTATTTTTAGACCGTGTCATGCTCCTCATATTTTGACACCTTTTGAAGCTCTTCATATTATTCACACCTTTTCAGGTTCTTCATGTTTTTGAACACCGCTTCATGCTCCTTCTATTTTCAGACTGTTTCATGCTCCTCATGTTTTTGTGACGTTTTGAAGTTCTTCATATTTTTCACACCTTTTCAGGATTTTCATGTTTTTGAACACAGTTTCATTCTCCTCATATATTTCACACATTTTCATGCTCTTCATATTTTTCACACCTTTTCAGGCTCTTCATGTTTTTGAACACCGTTTCATGCTCCTCCTATTTTTCAGACCGTTTCATCTCCTCATGTTTTTGAGACGTTTTGAAGCTCTGCATATTTTTCATACCTTTCAGGCTCTTCATGTTTTTGAACACCTTACATGCTCCTCCTATTTTTCATACCATTTCATGCTAGTCATATTTTTGACACCTTTTGAAGCTCTTCATATTTTTCACACCATTTCAGGCTCTTCAAGTTTTTGAAAACAGCTTCATGCTCCTCCTAATTTTCAGACCGTTTCTTGCTCCTCATATTTTTGACACGTTTTGAAGCTCTTCATATTTTTCACATCTTTTCAGGCTCTTCATGTTTTTAACACAGTTTCATGCTCTGCATATTTTTCACACCTTTTCATGCTCTTCATATTTTTCACACCTTTTCAGGCTCTTCATGTTTCTCAACATAGTTTCATGCTTCTCCTATTTTTCAGATTGTTTCATGCTCTTCATATTTTTGACACCTATGAAGCTCTTCATATTTTTCACACCCTTCCAGGCTCTTCATATTCTTCATCACCGTTTCATGCTCCTCCTATTTTTCAAACTGTTTCAGGCTCCTCATATTTTTCACACCTTTTGAAGCTCTTCATATTTTTCACACCTTTTCAGAATCTTCATGTTTTTCTACACCGCTTCATGCTCCTCCTATATTTCAGACCGTTTCATGCTCCTCATATATTTGACACGTTTTGAAGCTCTTCATATTTTTCACACATTTTCAGGCTCTTCATGCTTTTGAACACTGCTTCATCCTTCTCCAATTTTTCGGACCATTTCATGCTCCTCATATTTTTGACAGCTTTGAAGCTCTTCATATTTTTCACACCTTTTCAGACTCTTCATGTTTTTCACCACCGTTTCCTGCTCCTCCTATTTTTCAGACCGTTCAAGCCTCTCATATTTTTGAAACCTTTTGAAGCTCTTCATATTTTTCACACCTTTTCAGGCTCTTCATGATTTTCAACACCATTTCATGCTCCTCCTTTTTTTCAGACCGTTTTATGCTCCTCATATATTTGACGCCTTTTGAAGCTCTTCATAATTTCCACACCTTTTCAGGCTCTTCATATTTTTGAACACCGTTTCATGCTCCCCTTATTTTTTTTTTTTATTGTTATTTTTTTTTAATTTTTTTTATTATTTTTATTTTTTTTTCCAGTGGGTTTTGTTATACTTTGATATGAATCAGCCATGGATTTACATGTATTCCCAGTCCCGATTCCCCCTCCCACCTCCCTCTCCACCCGAGTCCTCTGGGTCTTCCCAGTGCACCAAGCCGGAGCACTTGTCTCGTGCATCCTACCTGGGCTGGTGATCTGTTTCACCATAGATAGCATACATGCTGTTCTTTTGAAATATCCCACCCTCACATTCTCCCACAAAGTTTAAAAGTCTGTTCTGTATTTCTGTGTCTCTTTTTCTGTTCTGCATATAGGGTTATCGTTGTCACCTTTCTAAATTCCTTATACATGTGTCAGCATGCTCTAATGTTCTTTATCTTTCTGGCTTACTTCACTCTGTATAATGGGCTCCAGCTTCATCCATCTCATTAGGACTGATTCAAATGAATTCTTTTTAATGGCTGAGTAATATTCCATGGTGTATATGTACCACAGCTTTCTTATCCATTCATCTGCTGACGGGCATCTAGGTTGCTTCCATGTCCTGGCTATTATAAACAGTGCTGCCATGAACATTGGGGTGCACGTGTCTCTTTCAGACGAACCTATGGACACCTTATCTTTGACAAAGGAGGCAAGGATATACAATGGAAAAAAGACAACCTCTTTAACAAGTGGTGCTGGGAAAACTGGTCAACCACTTGTAAAAGAATGAAAATAGAACACTTTCTAACACCATACACAAAAATAAACTCAAAATGGATTAAAGATCTAAATGTAAGACCAGAAACTATAAAACTCCTAGAGGAGAAGATAGGGAAAACACTCTCCGACATAAATCAAAGCAAGATCCTCTATGACCCACCTCCCAGAATATTGGAAATAAAAGCAAAACTAAACAAATGGGACCTAATGAAACTTAAAAGCTTTTGCACTACAAAGGAAACTATAAGTAAGGTGAAAAGACAGCCCTCAGATTGGGAGAAAATAATAGCAAATGAAGAAACTTACAAAGGATTAATCTCAAAAATATACAAGCAAATCCTGCAGCTCAATTGCAGAAAAATAAATGACCCAATAAAAAATGAGCCAAAGAACTAAACAGACATTTCTCCAAAGAAGACATACAGATGGCTAACAAACACATGAAAAGATGCTCAACATCACTCATTATTAGAGAAATGCAAATCAAAACCACAATGAGGTACCATTACATGCCAGTCAGGATGGCTGCTATCCAAAAGTCTACAAGCAATAAATGCTGGAGAGGGAGTGGAGAAAAGGGAACCCTCTTATACTGTTGGTGGGAATGCACACTAGTACAAACGCTATGGAAAACGGTGTAGAGATTTCTTAAAAAACTGGAAATAGAACTGCCATATGACCCAGCAATTCCACTTCTGGGCATACACACTGAGGAAACCAGATCCTCTTATTTTTCAGACCGTTTCAAACTCCTCATATTTTTTACACCTTTTGAAGCTCTTCATATATTTCACACCTTTTCAGGCTCTTCATGTTTTTCAACACCGCTTCATGCTCCTCCTATTTTTCAGACCGTTTCATGGTCCTCATATTTTTGACACCTTTTGAAGCTCTTCATATTTTTCACACCTTTCCGTGCTCTTCATGTTTTTCAACACGCTTTCATGCTCCTCCGATTATTGAGATCGTTTCATGCTCCTCATATTTTTGACACATTTTGAAGCTCTTCATATTTTCGACACCTTTCAGGTTCTTCATGTTTTTCAACACCGTTTCATGCTCCTATTATTTTTCAAACCGTTTCATGCTCCTCATATTTTTGACACATTTTGAAGCTCTTCATATTTTCGACACCTTTCAGGTTCTTCATGTTTTTCAACACCGTTTCATGCTCCTCCTATTTGTCAAACCGTTTCATGTTCCTCCTATTTTTCAGACCGTTTCATGCTCCTCATATTTTTGACACCTTTTGAAGCTCTTCATATTTTTCACACCTTTCCATGCTCCTCATGTTTTTCAACACCGTTTTATGCTCCTCCTCTCTTTCAGACTGTTTCAGGCTCCTCATATGTTTCACACCTTTTTCAGGCTCTTCATGTATTTCAACACAACTTCATGCTCCTCCTATTTTTCAGATCGTTTCATGTTCCTCATATTTTTGACACCTTTTGAAGCTCTTCATATTTTCACACCTTTTCAGGCTCTTCATATTTTTCTACACCACTTCATGCTCCTCCTTTATTTGAGACCGTTTCATGCTCCTCATTTTTTTGACACCTTTTGAAGCTCAACATAGATTTCACACCTTTTCAGGCTCTTCATGTGTTTCTACACCGCTTCATGCTCCTCCTATTTTTCAGAACTTTTCATGCTCCTCATATTTTTGTCACCTTTTGAAGCTCTTCATATTTTTCACACCTTTTCAGGCTTTTCATGTTTTTCAACACCGCTTCATGCTCCTCCTATTTTTCAGACCGTTTCATTCTCCTCATATGTTTCACAAATTTTTCAGGCTCTTCATGTTTCTCAACACCACTTCATGCTCCTCCTATTTTTCAGACCGTTTCATGCTCCTCATATTTTTGACACCTTTTGAAGTTCTTCATATTTTTCACACCTTTTCAGGCTTTTCATGTTTTTCAACACTGCCTCATTCTCCTCCTTTATTTCAGACCGTTTCATGCTCCTCATCTTTTTGACACCTTTTGAAGCTCTTCATATTTTTCACACCTTTTCAGGCTTTTCATGTATTTCAACACCGTCTCATGCGCCTCCAATTTTTCAGACCGTTTCATGGTCCTCATATGTTTCACACCTTTTGAAGCTCTTCATATTTTTCACACCTTTTCAGGCTCTTCATGTTTTTCAACACCACTTCATGCTCCTCCTATTTTTCAGACCGTTTCATGCTCATCATATTTTTGACACAGTTTGAAGCTCTTCATACTTTTCACACCTTTTGAGGCTCTTCATTTTTTTGAACACCACTTCATGCTTCTCCAATTTTTCAGACCGTTTCATGCTCCTCATATTTTTGACACCTTTTGAAGCTCTTCATATTTTTCACACACTTTCAGTCTTTTCATGTTTTTCAAATCCGCTTCATGCTCCTCCTATTTTTCAGACAGTTTCATTCTCCTCATATTTTTGACACATTTTGAAGCTTTTCATATATTTCACACCTTATCAGGCTCTTCATGTTTCTCAACATCACTTCATACTCCACCTATATTTCAGACCGTTTCATGCTCCTCATATTTTTGACACCTTTTGAAGCTCTCTATATTTTTCACACCTTTTCAGGCTCTTCATATTTTTAAACACCGCTTCATGCTCTTCCTATTTTTCAGACCATTTCATGCTCCTCATATTTTTGACACCTTTTGAAGCTCTTCATAGTTTCACACGTTGTCAGGCTCTTCATGTTTTTCTACAACGCTTCATGCTCCTCCTATTTTTCAGACCGTTTCAAGCTCCTCATATTTTTAACACCTTTTGAAGCTCTTCATATTTTTCACACCTTTTCAGGCTCTTCATGTTTTTCTACACCACTTCATGCTCCTCCTATTTTTCAGACCACTTCATGCTCCTCATATTTTTGACACCTTGTGAAGCTCTTCATATTTTCACACCTTTTGATGCTCATCGTATATTTCACACCTTTTCAGTCTCTTCATGTTTTTCAACACCACTTCATGCTCCTCCTAATTTTCAGACCGTTTCATGCCCATCTCATTTTTGACACCTTTAGCAGCTTTTCATATTTTTCACACCTTTTGAAGCTCTTCATATTTTTCACACGTTTTCATGCTGTTCATATTTTTCAACACCGCTTCATGCTCCTCTTATTTTTCAGACCGTTTCATGCTCCTCATATTTTTGATACATTTTGAAGCTCTTCATATTTTTCACAACTTTTCAGGCTCTTCATGTTTTTCAACACGGCTTCATGCTCCTCCTGTTTTTCAAACCGTTTCATGCTCCTCATATTTTTGGTTCGTTTTGAAACTCTTCATATTTTTCACACCTTTTCAGGCTCTTCGTGTTTTGAACATCGTTTCTTGCACCTCCAATTTTTCAGAACGTTTCATGCTGCTCATATATTTGACACCTTTGGAAGCTTTTCATCATTTCACAACTTTTCAGGTTCTTCATGTTTTCAACACCACTTCATGCTCCTGCTATATTTCTGACCGTGTCATGCTCCTCATATTTTTGACACCTTTTGAAGATCTTCATATTTTTCACACCTTTTCAGGCTCTTCAGGTTTTTCTACACCGCTTCATGCTCCTCCTATTTTTCAGACCGTTTCATGCTCCTTATATTTTTGAAACCTTTTGAAGTGCTTCATATTTTTTCACATCTTTTAAGGCTCTTCATGTTTTTCAAATCCGCTTCATGCTGCTCCTATTTTTCGGACTGTTTCATGCTCCTCATATTTTTGACACCTTTTGAAGCTCTTCATATTTTTCACACCTTTTCAGGTTCTTCATGTTTTTCAACACCGCTTCATGTTCCTCCTATTTTTCAGACCGTTTCATGCTCCTCACATTTTTGACACCTTTTGAAGCTCTTCATATATTTCACAACTTTTCAGGCTTTTCATGTTTTTGAACACTGTTTCATGCTCCTCATATGTTTGACACCTTTTGAAGCTCTTCATATTTTTCACACCTTTTCAGGCACTTCATATTTTTGAAGACCGTTTCGTGCTCCTCCTATTTTTCAGACCGTTTCATGCTCCTCATATTTTTGACACCTTTTGAAGCTCTTCATATTTTTCACACCTTTTCAGGCTCTTCATGTTTTTGAAGTCCGTTTCATGCTCCTCCTATTTTTTAAACCGTTTCATGCTCCACATATTTTTGACACCTTTTGAAGCTCTTCATATTTTTCACACCTTTTCAGGCACTTTCTGTTTTTCAATACCAAATCATGCTCCTCCTATTTTTCAGACCGTTTCATGTTCCTCATATTTTTGACACCTTTTGAAGCTCTTCATATTTTTCACACCTTTTCAGGCTCTTCATGTTTGTCAAAACCACTTCATGCTCCTCCTATTTTTCAGACAGTTTCATGCTCCTCATATTTTTGACACCTTTTGAACCTCTTCTTATATTGCACACCTTTTCATGCTCTTCACGTCTTTGAACACCATTTGATGCTCCTCCTATTTTTCAGACCGTTTCATGCTCCTCCTATTTTTCACACATTTTGAAGCTCTTCATATTTTTCACAACTTTTCAGGCTTTTCATGTTTTTTAACACCGTTTCATGCTCCTCATATTTTTGACACCTTTTGAAGCTCTTATTATATTGCACACCTTTTCATGCTCTTCACGTCTTTGAACACCATTTGACGCTCCTCCTGTTTTTCAGACCGTTTAATGCTCCCCATAATTTTGACACCTTTTGAAGCGCTTCATAATTGTCACACCCTTTCAGGCTCTTCATGTTTTTCAAATCCGCATCATCCTCCTCCTATATTTCTGACCGTGTCATGCTCCTCATAATTTTGACACCTTTTGAAGATCTTCATATTTTTCACACCGTTTCTTGCTCCTCATATTTTTCAGACCGTTTCATGCTCCTCCAAGTTTTAACATATTTTGAAGCTCTTCATATATTTCACAACTTTTCAGGGTTTTCATGTTTTGAACACCGTTTCATGCTTCTCATATTTTTCAGACCTTTGAATGCTCCTCGTATTTCTGACACCCTGTGAAGCTCTTCATATTTTTCACATCTTTTCAGGCTCTTCATGTTTTTGAACTCCTTTTCAGGCTCCTCCTCTTGTTCATACCATTTCATGCTCCTCATATTTTTGACACATTTTGAAGCTCTTCATACTTTTCACACCTTTTCAGGCGCTTCATGTTTTTCAACACCACTTCATGCTACTCCTATTTTTCAGACCGTTTAATGCTCCTCTTGTACTTCACACCTTTTGTAGCTCTTCATATTTTTCTCACATTTTCAGGCTCTTCATGTTTTTCAACACCGCTTCATGCTACTCCTATTTTTGAGACCGATTAATTCTCCTCATGTATTTCACACCTTTTGAAGCTCTTCATATTTTTCACATTTTTGAAGCTCTTCAAATTTTTCACACCTTTTCAGGCTCTTCATGTTTTTGAACACCGCTTCATGCTCCTCCGGTTTTTCAGACCGTTTCATGCTCCTCATATTTTTGACACCTTTTGAAGCTTTTCATATTTTTTACAACATTTCAGGCTTTTCATGTTTTTGAAAACCTCTTCATGCTCCTCGTATTTTTCACACCTTTTGAAGCTCTTCATATTTTTCACACCTTTTCAGGCTCTTCATGTTTTTCAACACCACTTCATGCTACTCCTATTTTTCAGACCGTTTAATGCTCCTCCTGTACTTCACACCTTTTGTAGCTCTTCATATTTTTCTCACATTTTCAGGCTCTTCATGTTTTTCAACACCGCTTCATGCTACTCCTATTTTTGAGACCGATTAATTCTCCTCATGTATTTCACACCTTTTGAAGCTCTTCATATTTTTCACACGATTTCAGGCTCTTCATGTTTTTCAACAACACTTCATGCTCCACCATTTTTCAGACTGCTTCATGCTCATCTCATTTTTGACACTTTTTTAAGCTGTTCATATTTTTCACACCTTTAGAAACCCTTCATATTTTTCACACGTTTTCAGGCTCTTCATGTTTTTCAACACCGCTTCATGCTCCTCCTATTTTTCAGAACGTTTCATGCTCCTCCTATTTTTCAGACTGTTTCATGCTCCTCATATTTTTGACACCTTTTGAAGCTCTTCATATTTTTCACCCCATTTCAGGCTCTTCATATTTTTAAACACCACTTCTTACTCCTCCTATTTTTCAGACCGTTTCTTGCTCCTCATATTTTTGACACATTTTGAAGCTCTTCATATTTTTCACACCTTTTCTGGATCTTCATGTTTTTGAACACAGTTTATGCTCCTCATATTTTTCACACATTTTCATGCTCTTCATGTTTTTCACACCTTTTCAGGCTCTTCATGTTTTTCAACACCGCTTCATGCTCCTCCTATTTTTCACACTGTTTCAAGCTCCTCATATTTTTGACACCTTTTGAAGCTCTTCATATTTTTCAAAACTTTTCAGGCTCTTCATGTTTTTGAACACGGTCTCTTGCTCCTCCTATTTTTCAGACCGTTTCATGCTCCTCATATTTCTGACACCTTTTGAATCTCTTCATATTTTTCACACCTTTTCAGGCTCTTCATGGATTTGATCACCATTTCATGCTCCTCCTGTTTTTCAGACCGTTTCATGCTCCTCATATTTTTGACACCTTTTGAAGCTCTTCATATATTTCACACCCTTTCAGGCTCTTCAGGTTTTTCAACACCGCTTCATCCTCCTCCTAATTTTCAGAACGTTTCATGCTCCTCATATTTTTGACACGTTTTGAAAATCTTCATATTTTTCACACCTTTTCAGGCTTTTCATGTTTTTGAACACCGCTTCATGCTCCTCCTATTTTCAGACCGTTTCATGCTCCTCATGTTTTTGAGACGTTTTGAAGCTCTGCATATTTTTCATATCTTTTCAGGCTCTTCATGTTTTTGAACACCGTTACATGCTCCTCCAATTTTTCATACCATTTCATGCTCGTCATAATTTTGACACCTTTGGAAGCTCTTCATATTTTTCACACCTTTTCAAGCTATTTATGTTTTTCAATGCCGTATCATGCTCCTCCTATTTTTCAGACCGTTTCATGCTTCTATATCTTTGAAACCTTTTGAAGCTCTTCATATTTTTCACACCATTTCAGGCTCTTCAAGTTTTTGAACACGGCTTCATGCTCCTCCTAATTTTCAGACCGTTTCTTGCTCCTCATATTTTTGACACCTTTTGAAGCTCTTCATATTTTTCACACCTTTTCAGGCTCTTCATGTTTTGGAACACCGTTTCATGTTTCTCCTATTTTTCACACCGTTTCAGGCTCCTCATATTTTTGACCGCTTTTGAAGCTCTTCATATTTTTCACACCTTTTCAGGCTCTTCATGTTTTTCAACACCGCTTCATGCGCCTCCTATATATCAGACCGTTTCATGCTCCTCATATATTTGACACGTTTTGAAGCCCTTCATATTTTTCACACATTTTCAGGCTCTTCTTGATTTTGAACAGCGCTTCATCCTTCTCCAATTTTTCAGACCGTTTCATGCTCCTCAAATATTTTACACCTTTTGTAGCTCTTCATATTTTTCACAGCTTTTCAGGCTCTTCATGTTTTTCAACAACGTTTGATGCTCCTTCTATTTCAGACCGTTTCATGCTCCTCATATTTTTGACACATTTTGAAGCTCTTCATATTTTTCACATCTTTTCAGGCTCTTCATGTTTTTCAACACCAATTCATTCTCCTCCTCTTTTTCAGATCATTTCATTCTCCACATATTTTTCACACCTTTTGAAGCTAATCATTTTTTTCACACCTTTTCAGGCTTTTCATGATTTGAACACCGTTTCATGCTCCCCATAATTTTGACACCTTTTGAAGCTCTTCATAATTTTCACAGCTTAACAGGCTCTTCATGTTTTTGAACACCATTTCATGCTCCACCGATTTTTCAGACTGTTTCATGCTCCTCGTATTTTTGACACCTTTTGAAGCTCTTCATATTTTTCACACCTTTTCAGGCTCTTCATGATATTGAACTCCGTTTCATGCTCCTCCTATATTTCAGACCGTTTCATGCTCCTCATATTTTTGACACCTTTTGAAGCTCTTCATATTTTTCACACCTTTTCATGTTCTTTAGATTTTTGAACACCGCTTCATGCTCCTCCAATTTTAAGAAGGTTTCATGCTCCTCATATTTTTGACACGTTTAGAAGCTCTTCATATTTTTCACACCTTTTCAGGCTCTTCATGTTTTTGAACACCGCTTAATGCTCCTTCTATTTTCAGACCGTTTCATGCTCCTCATGTTTTTGAGACATTTTGAAGCTCTTCATATTTTTCACACCTTTTCTGGATCTTCATGTTTTTGAACACAGTTTATGCTCCTCATGTTTTTCACACATTTTCATGCTCTTCATATTTTTGACACCTTTTCAGGCTCTTCAGGTTTTTCAAAACCGCTTCATGCTCCTCCTATTTTTGACACTGTTTCATGATCCTCATATTTTTGACACCTTTTGAAGATATTCATATTTTTCAAAACTTTTCAGGCTCTTCATGTTTTTGAACACGGTCTCTTGCTCCTCCTATTTTTCAGACCGTTTCATGCTCCTCATATTTTGACACCTTTTGAACCTCTTCATATTTTTCACACCTTTTCAGGCTCTTCATGGTTTTCAACACCGTTTCATGCTCCTCCTATTTTTCAGACCGTTTCATGCTCCTCATATTTTTGACACCTTTTGAAGCTCTTCATATTTTTCACACCTTTTCAGACTCTTCATGTTTTTGAACACCGTTTCATGTTCCTCATATTTTTGACCCCTTTTGAAGCTCTTCATATTTTTCAAACCTTTTCAGGCTTTTCATGTTTTTCAACAACGCGTCATTCTCTTCTTATTTTTTAGACCGTTTCATGCTCCTCATCTATTTCACAGCTTTTGAAGCTCTTCATATATTTCACACCTTTTCAGGCTCGTCATGTTTTTGAACACCGCTTCATGCTCCTCATATTTTTTAGACCATTTAATGCTCCTCATCTATTTCACAGCTTTTGAAGCTCTTCATATTTTTCACACCTTTTCAAGCTCTTGATGTTTTTCAACACCGCTTCATTCTTCTCCTATTTTTCAGACCTTTTCATGCTCCTCATATTTTTGACACCTTTTGAAGCTCTTCATATTTTTCACACCTTTTCAGGCTCTTCAATTTTTTCAACAATGTTACAATGTTCCTCCTATTTTTCAGACCGTTTCATGCTCCTCATAATTTTGACAGCTTTTGAAGCTCCTCATGTTTTTGACACTTTTTGAAGCTCTTCATATTTTTCACACCTTTTGAAGCTCTTTCTATTTTTCACACCTTTTGAAGCTCTTCATATTTTTCACAGATTTTCAGGCTCTTCATATTTTTGAACACCGTTTCATGCTGCTCCTATTTTTCAGACAGTTTCAAGCTCCTCATATTTTTGACATCTTTTGAAGCTCTTCATATTTTTCACACCTTTTCTGGTTCTTCATGTTTTTCAACACCGCTTCATGCTCCTCCTATTTTTCAGACCGATTCATGCTCCTCTTGTATTTCACACCTTTTGAAGCTCTTCATATATTTCACACCTTTTCAGGCTCGTCATGTTTTTGAACACCGCTTCATGCTCCTCATATTTTTTAGACCATTTAATGCTCCTCATCTATTTCACAGCTTTTGAAGCTCTTCATATTTTTCACACCTTTTCAGGCTCTTGATGTTTTTCAACACCGCTTCATTCTCCTCCTATTTTTCAGACCTTTTCATGCTCCTCATATTTTTGACACCTTTTGAAGCTCTTCATATTTTTCACACCTTTTCAGGCTCTTCAATTTTTTCAACAATGTTACAATGCTCCTCCTATTTTTCAGACCGTTTCATGCTCCTCATAATTTTGACAGCTTTTGAAGCTCCTCATGTATTTGACACTTTTTGAAGCTTTTCATTTTTTTCACACCTTTTGAAGCTCTTTCTATTTTTCACACCTTTTGAAGCTCTTCATATTTTTCACAGATTTTCAGGCTCTTCATATTTTTCACACCTTTTGAAGCTCTTCATATTTTTCACAGATTTTCAGGCTCTTCATGTTTTTGAATACCGTTTCATTCTCCTCCTATTTTTCAGACCGTTTCATGCTCCTCCTGTATTTCACACCTTTGAAGCTCTTCACATTTTTCACACATTTTCAGCCTCTTTATATTTTTGAATAACGCTTCATGCTCCTCCTATTTTTCAGAACGTTTCATGCTCCTCATTTATTTCACACCTTTTGAAGCTCTTCATATGTTTCACACCTTTTCAGGCTCTTCAAGTTTTTGAACACCATTTCATGCTGCTCCTATTTTTCAGACCGTTTCATGCTCCTCATATTTTTGACACCTTTAGAAGCTCTTCATATTTTTCACACCTTTCTTGCTCTTCATGATGTTCAACATCGCCTCATGCTCCTCCTATTTTTCAGACCGTTTCATGCTCCTCATATTTTTGACACCTTTTAAAGCTCTTCATATTTTTCACACCTTTCTTGCTCTTCATGATGTTTATCACCGTTTCATGCTCCTCCTATTTCTCAGACCGTTTAATGCTCCTAGTATTTTTGACACCTTTTGAAGCTTTTAATATTTTTCACACCTTTTCAGGCTCTTCATGTTTTTCAACACCGCTTCATGGTCCTCCTATTTTTCAGACCGTTTAGTGCTCCTCATATTTTTGACACCTTTTGAAGCTCTTCATATTTTTCACACCTTTTCAGGCTCTTCATGTTTTTCAACACCGCTTCATGCTCCTCCTATTTTCAGACCGTTTCATTCTCCTCCTCTTTTTCAGACCGTTTCATGCTACTCATATTTTTGACACTTTTTGAAGCTCTTCATATTTTTCACACCTTTTGAAGCTCTTCATATTTTTCATACCTTTTCAGGCTCTTCATGCTTTTCAACACCGCTTCATGCTCCTCCTATTTTCAGCCCGTGTCATTCTCCTCCTCTTTTTCAGACCGTTTCATGCTACTCATATTTTTGACACTTTTTGAAGCTCTTCATATTTTTCACACCTTTTCAGGCTCTTCATGTTTTTCAACACCGCTTCATGCTCCTCCTATTTTTCAGACCGTTCACGCTCCTCCTATTTTTCAGACTGTTTCATGCAACGCTTATTATTGACACCTTTTGAAACTCTTTATATTTGTCACACCTTTTCAGGCTCTTCATGTTTTTCAACACCGCGTCATTCTCTTCTTATTTTTCAGACCGTTTCATGCTCCTCATAATTTTGACACGTTTTGAGGCTCTTCATATATTTCACACCTTTTCAGGCTCTTCCTGTTTTTGAACACCGTTTCATGCTTCTCCTATTTTTCACACCGTTTCATGCTCATCTCATTTTTGACACCTTTGAAGCTCTTCATATTTTTCACACCTTTTGAAGCTCTTCATATTTTTCACACGTTTTCAGGCCCTTCATGTTTTTCAAAACTGCATCATGCTCCTCCTATTTTTCAGACCGCTTCATGCTCTTCATGTATTCCACACCTTGTGAAGCTCTTCATATTTTTCACACCTTTTCAGGCTCTTCATGTTTTTGAACACCGTTTCATGCTGCTCCTATTTTTCAGACAGTTTCAAGCTCCTCATATTTTTGACATCTTTTGAAGCTCTTCATATTTTTCACACCTTTTCTGGTTCTTCATGTTTTTCAACACCGCTTCATGCTCCTCCTATTTTTCAGACCGATTCATGCTCCTCTTGTATTTCACACCTTTTGAAGCTCTTCATATATTTCACACCTTTTCAGGCTCGTCATGTTTTTGAACACCGCTTCATGCTCCTCATATTTTTTAGACCATTTAATGCTCCTCATCTATTTCACAGCTTTTGAAGCTCTTCATATTTTTCACACCTTTACAAGCTCTTGATGTTTTTCAACACCGCTTCATTCTCCTCCTATTTTTCAGACCTTTTCATGCTCCTCATATTTTTGACACCTTTTGAAGCTCTTCATATTTTTCACACCTTTTCATGCTCTTCAATTTTTTCAACAATGTTACAATGTTCCTCCTATTTTTCAGACCGTTTCATGCTCCTCATAATTTTGACAGCTTTTGAAGCTCCTCATGTTTTTGACACTTTTTGAAGCTCTTCATATTTTTCACACCTTTTGAAGCTCTTTCTATTTTTCACACCTTTTGAAGTTCTTCATATTTTTCACAGATTTTCAGGCTCTTCATATTTTTCACACCTTTTGAAGCTCTTCATATTTTTCACAGATTTTCAGGCTCTTCATGTTTTTGAATACCGTTTCATGCTCCTCCTATTTTTCAGACCGTTTCATGCTCCTCATATTTTTGACACCTTTTGAAACTCTTCATATTTTTCACACAATTTCAAGCTCTTCATGTTTTTGAACACCGCTTCATGCTCCTCCTCTTTTTCAGACCGTTTCATGCTCCGCATGTATTTCACACCTTTTGAAGCTCTTCATATTTTTCACAGATTTTCAGGGTCTTCAGTTTTTCAACACCGCTTCATGCTCCTCCTATTTTTAGATCGGTTCATGCTCCTCATATTTTTGTCACTTTTTGAATCTCTTCATATATTTCACACCTTTTCAGGCTCTTCATATTTTTCAACACCACTTCATGCCCCTCCTATTTTCAGACAGTTTCATGTTCATCTCATTTTTGACAGCTTTTGAAGCTCTTCATATTTTTTACACCTTTTGAACCTCATCATATATTTCACACTCCTCAGGCTCTTCATGTTTTACAACACCACTTCATGCTCCTCCTATTTTTCAAACCGTTTCAGGATCATCTCATTTTTGACCCCTTTTGAAGCTCTTCATATTTTTCACACCTTTTGAAGCTCTTCATATATTTCACAGCTTTTCAGGCTCTTCATGTTTTTGAACACCGTTTCATGCTCCTCCTATTTTCAGACCGTTTCTTGCTCCTCTTATTTTTGACACCTTTTGAAGCTCTTCATATTTTTCACACCTTTTCAGGCTTTTCATGTGTTTGAACACCGCTTCATGCTCCTCCTATTTTTCAGACCGTTTCATGCTCCTCATGTATTTCACACCTTTTGAAGCTCTTCATATTTTTCACAGATTTTCAGGCTCTTCAGTTTTTCAACACCGCTTCATGCTCCTCCTATTTTTAGATCGGTTCATGCTCCTCATATTTTTGTCACTTTTTGAATCTCTTCATATATTTCACACCTTTTCAGGCTCTTCATATTTTTCAACACCACTTCATGCCCCTCCTATTTTCAGACAGTTTCATGTTCATCTCATTTTTGACAGCTTTTGAAGCTCTTCATATTTTTCACACCTTTTGAACCTCATCATATATTTCACACTCCTCAGGCTCTTCATGTTTTACAACACCACTTCATGCTCCTCCTATTTTTCAAACCGTTTCAGGATCATCTCATTTTTGACCCCTTTTGAAGCTCTTCATATTTTTCACACCTTTTGCAGCTCTTCATATATTTCACAGCTTTTCAGGCTCTTCATGTTTTTGAACACCGTTTCATGCTCCTCCTATTTTTCAGACCGTTTCTTGCTCCTCTTATTTTTGACACCTTTTGAAGCTCTTCATATTTTTCACACCTTTTCAGGCTTTTCATGTGTTTGAACACCGCTTCATGCTCCTCCTATTTTTCAGACCGTTTCATGCTCCTCATGTATTTCACACCTTTTGAAGCTCTTCATATTTTTCACACCTTTTCAGGCTTTTCATGTGTTTGAACACCGCTTCATGCTCCTCCTATTTTTCAGACCGTTTCATGCTCCTCATGTATTTCACACCTTTTGAAGCTCTTCATATTTTTCACACCTTTTCAGGTTCCTCATATTTTTCCACACTGCTTCATGCTCGTCCTATTTTTCAGATCGTTTCATGCTCCTCCTGTATTTCACACCTTTGATGCTCTTCACATTTTTCACACATTTTCAGACTCTTTATATTTTTGAATAACGCTTCATGCTCCTCCTATTTTTCACAACGTTTCATGCTCCTCATTTTTTTCACACCTTTTGAAGCTCTTCATATGTTTCACACCTTTTCAGGCTCTTCAAGTTTTTGAACACCATTTCATGCTGCTCCTATTTTTCATACCGTTTCATGCTCCTCATATTTTTGACACCTTTAGAAGCTCTTCATATTTTTCACACCTTTCTTGCTCTTCATGATGTTCAACATCGCCTCATGCTCCTCCTATTTTTCAGACCGTTTCATGCTCCTCATATTTTTGACACCTTTTAAAGCTCTTCATATTTTTCACACCTTTCTTGCTCTTCATGATGTTCATCACCGTTTCATGCTCCTCCTATTTCTCAGACCGTTTAATGCTCCTTGTATTTTTGACACCTTTTGAAGCTCTTAATATTTTTCACACCTTTTCAGGCTCTTCATGTTTTTCAACACCGCTTCATGGTCCTCCTATTTTTCAGACCGTTTAGTGCTCCTCATATTTTTGACACCTTTTGAAGCTCTTCATATTTTTCACACCTTTTCAGGCTCTTCATGTTTTTGAACACCGCTTCTTGCTCCTCCTATTGTTCAGACCGTTTCATGATCCTCATGTATTTCACATCTTTTGAAGCTCTTCATATTTTTCACACATTTTCAGGCTCTTCATGTTTTTCAACACCGATTCATGCTCCTCCTATTTTTCTGACCGTTTCATGCACCTCATATTTTTGACAACTTTTGAAGCTCTTAATATATTTGACACCTTTTCAGGCTCTTCATGTTTTTCAAGACCACTTCATGCTTCTCCTTTTTTTCAGACCTTTTCATGCTACTCTCATTTTTGACACCGTTTGAGCTCTTCATATTTTTGACACCTTTTGAAGCTCTTCATATTTTTCACACCTTTTCAGCTCTTCATGTTTTTCAACACCGCTTTATGGTCCTCCTATTTTTCAGACCGTTTCATGCTCCTCATGTATTTCACACTTTTTGAAGCTCTTCATATTTTTCACAACTTTTCAGCCTCTTCATGTTTTTGAACACCGTTTCATGCTCCTCCAATTTTTCAGACCGTTTCATGCTCCTCCTATTTTTCCGACCGTTTCATGCTCATCTCATTTTTTACACCTTTTGAAGCTCTTCAGATTTTTCACAACTTTTCAGGCTCGTCATGTTTTTCAACACCACTTCATGCTCCACCTATTTTTCAGACCGTTTCATGCTCATCTCATTTTTGCCACCTTTTGAAGCTCTTCATATTTTTCACACCTTTTGAAGCTCTTAATATATTTCACACCTTTTCAGGCTCTTCATGATTTTCAACACCGCTTCATGCTCCTCCTATTTTTCAGACCGTTTCATGCTCCTCATATATTTGACACGATTTGAGGCTCTTCATAATTTTCACACCATTCCAGGCTCTTCATGTTTTTGAACATCGCTTCATGCTCCTCCTATTTTTGAGACCGTTTCATGCTCCTCATATTTTTGACCCTTTTGAAGCTCTTCATATTTTTCACACCTTTTCAGGTTCGTCATGTTTTTGAGCACAGCTTCATGCTCCTCCTATTTTTCAGACTGTTTCATGTTCCTCTCATTTTTCACACCTTTTGAAGCTCTTCATATTTTTCACACCTTGTCAGGTTCTTCATGATTTTCAACACCGTTTCATGCTCCTCCTATTTTTCAGACCGTTTAATGCTCCTCATATTTTTGACACCTTTTGAAGCTCCTTCTATATTTCACACCTTTTAAGGCTCTTCATATTTTTCAACACCTTTTCATACTCCTCCTATTTTTCAGACAGTTTCATGCTCCTCCTATTTTTCAGACCGTTTCATGCTCCTCATATACTTGACAGCCTTTGAAGCTCTTCATATTTTTCAAACCTTTCAGGCTCTTCATGTTTTTGGACACCGTTTCATGCTCCTCCTATTTTTCAGACCGTTTCATGCTCCTCCTATTTTTCAGACCGTTTCATGCTCCTCCTATTTTTCAGGCCGTTTCTTGCTCCTCATATTTTGACACCTTTTGAAGCTCTTCATATTTTTCACACATTTTCATGCTCTTCATGTTTTTCAACACCGATTCATGCTCCTGCTATTTTTCAGACCGTTTCAGGCTCCTCCTATTTTTCAGGCCGTTTAATGCTCCTCATATTTTGACACCTTTTGAAGCTCTTCATATTTTTCACACCTTTTCAGGCTCTTCATGTTTTTCAACACCACTTCATGCTCCTCCTATTTTTCAAACCTTTTCATGCTCCTCATATTTTTGACCCCTTTTGAAGCTCTTCATATTTTTCACACGTTTTCAGGCTCTTCATATTTTTCACCACCGCTTCATGCTCCTCCTTTTTTTCAGACAGTTTCATGCTCCTCATATTTTTCACACCTTTTGAAGCTCTTCATACTTTTCCCACATTTTCAGGCTCTTCATGTTTTTGAACACCGCTTCATGCTCCTCCTATTTTTCAGACCATTTCATGCTCCTCATATTTTTCACACCTTTTGAAGCTCTACGTATTTTTCACACCTTTTCAGGCTCTTCATGTTTTTCAACAAAACTTCTGCTCCTCCTATTTTTCAGACAATTTCATGCTCCTCATATTTTTGACACCTTTTGAAAATCTTCAGTTTTTTCACACCTTTTCATGCTCTTCATGTTTTCAACACCGATTCATGCTCCTCCTATTTTTCAGACCGTTTCATGCTCCTCCTATTTTTCAGAATTTCATGCTCCTCATATTTTGACAGCTTTTGAAGCTCTTCATAATTTTCACTCCTTTTCAGGCTCTTCATGTTTTTGAACACGGCTTCATGCTCCTCCTATATTTCAGAACGTTTCATGCTCCTCCTATTTTTCAGACCGTTTCATGCTCCTCCTATTTTTCAGACCGTTTCATGCTCCTCCTATTTTTCAGGCCGTTTCTTGCTCCTCATATTTTGACACCTTTTGAAGCTCTTCATATTTTTCACATATTTTCTTGCTCTTCATGTTTTTCAACACCGATTCATGCTCCTGCTATTTTTCAGACCGTTTCAGGCTCCTCCTATTTTTCAGGCCGTTTAATGCTCCTCATATTTTGACACCTTTTGAAGCTCTTCATATTTTTCACACCTTTTCAGGCTCTTCATGTTTTTCAACACCACTTCATGCTCCTCCTATTTTTCAAACCGTTTCATGCTCCTCATATTTTTGACCGCTTTTGAAGCTCTTCATATTTTTCACACCTTTTCAGGTTCGTCATGTTTTTGAGCACAGCTTCATGCTCCTCCTATTTTTCAGACTGTTTCATGTTCCTCTCATTTTTCACACCTTTTGAAGCTCTTCATATTTTTCACACCTTTTCAGGTTCTTCATGATTTTCAACACCGTTTCATGCTCCTCCTATTTTTCAGACCGTTTAATGCTCCTCATATTTTTGACACCTTTTGAAGCTCCTTCTATATTTCACACCTTTTAAGGCTCTTCATGTTTTTCAACACCTTTTCATGCTCCTCCTATTTTTCAGACAGTTTCATGCTCCTCCTATTTTTCAGACCGTTTCATGCTCCTCATATACTTGACAGCCTTTGAAGCTCTTCATATTTTTCAAACCTTTCAGGCTCTTCATGTTTTTGGATACCGTTTCATGCTCCTCCTATTTTTCAGACCGTTTCATGCTCCTCCTATTTTTCAGACCGTTTCATGCTCCTCCTATTTTTCAGGCCGTTTCTTGCTCCTCATATTTTGACACCTTTTGAAGCTCTTCATATTTTTCACACATTTTCATGCTCTTCATGTTTTTCAACACCGATTCATGCTCCTGCTATTTTTCAGACCGTTTCAGGCTCCTCCTATTTTTCAGGCCGTTTAATGCTCCTCATATTTTGACACCTTTTGAAGCTCTTCATATTTTTCACACCTTTTCAGGCTCTTCATGTTTTTCAACACCACTTCATGCTCCTCCTATTTTTCAAACCGTTTCATGCTCCTCATATTTTTGACCCCTTTTGAAGCTCTTCATATTTTTCACACGTTTTCAGGCTCTTCATATTTTTCACCACCGCTTCATGCTCCTCCTTTTTTTCAGACAGTTTCATGCTCCTCATATTTTTCACACCTTTTGAAGCTCTTCATACTTTTCCCACATTTTCAGGCTCTTCATGTTTTTGAACACCGCTTCATGCTCCTCCTATTTTTCAGACCATTTCATGCTCCTCATATTTTTCACACCTTTTGAAGCTCTACATATTTTTCACACCTTTTCAGGCTCTTCATGTTTTTCAACAAAACTTCTGCTCCTCCTATTTTTCAGACAATTTCATGCTCCTCATATTTTTGACACCTTTTGAAAATCTTCAGTTTTTTCACACCTTTTCATGCTCTTCATGTTTTCAACACCGATTCATGCTCCTCCTATTTTTCAGACCGTTTCATGCTCCTCCTATTTTTCAGAATTTCATGCTCCTCATATTTTGACACCTTTTGAAGCTCTTCATATTTTTCACTCCTTTTCAGGCTCTTCATGTTTTTGAACACGGCTTCATGCTCCTCCTATATTTCAGACCGTTTCATGCTCCTCATATTTTTGACACCTTTTGTAACTCTTCATATATTTCACACCTTTTCAGGCTATTCATGTTTTTCAACACCGCTTCATGCTCTTCCTATTTTTCAGACCATTTCATGCTCCTTCTATTTTTGACACTTTTTGAAGCTGTTCATATATTTCACACGTTTTCAGGCTCTTCATGTTTTTCAACACCACTTGATGCTCCTCCTGTTTTTTAGACCGTTTCATGCTCAACTCATTTATGACACCTTTTGAACCTCTTCATCTTTTTCACACCTTTTGAAGCTCTTCATATTTTTCATACCTTTTCAGGCTCCTCATGTTTTTCAACACCGCTTCATGCTCCTCCTATTTTCAGACCGTTTCATTCTCCTCCTCTTTTTCAGACCGTTTCATGCTACTCATATTTTTGACACTTTTTGAAGCTCTTCATATTTTTCACACCTTTTCAGGCTCTTCATGTTTTTCAACACCGCTTCATGCTCCTCCTATTTTTCAGACCGTTCACGCTCCTCCTATTTTTCAGACTGTTTCATGCAACGCTTATTATTGACACCTTTTGAAACACTTTATATTTGTCACACCTTTTCAGGCTCTTCATGTTTTTCAACACCGCGTCATTCTCTTCTTATTTTTCAGACCGTTTCATGCTCCTCATAATTTTGACACGTTTTGAGGCTCTTCATATATTTCACACCTTTTCAGGCTCTTCCTGTTTTTGAACACCGTTTCATGCTTCTCCTATTTTTCAGACCGTTTCATGCTCATCTCATTTTTGACACCTTTGAAGCACTTCATATTTTTCACACCTTTTGAAGCTCTTCATATTTTTCACACGTTTTCAGGCCCTTCATGTTTTTCAAAACTGCATCATGCTCCTCCTATTTTTCAGACCGCTTCATGCTCCTCATGTATTTCACACCTTGTGAAGCTCTTCATATTTTTCACACCTTTTCAGGCTCTTCATGTTTTTGAACACCGTTTCATGCTGCTCCTATTTTTCAGACAGTTTCAAGCTCCTCATATTTTTGACATCTTGTGAAGCTCTTCATATTTTTCACACCTTTTCTGGTTCTTCATGTTTTTCAACACCGCTTCATGCTCCTCCTATTTTTCAGACCGATTCATGCTCCTCTTGTATTTCACACCTTTTGAAGCTCTTCATATATTTCACACCATTTCAGGCTCGTCATGTTTTTGAACACCGCTTCATGCTCTTCATATTTTTTAGACCATTTAATGCTCCTCATCTATTTCACAGCTTTTGAAGCTCTTCATATTTTTCACACCTTTTCAGGCTCTTGATGTTTTTCAACACCGCTTCATTCTCCTCCTATTTTTCAGACCTTTTCATGCTCCTCATATTTTTGACACCTTTTGAAGCTCTTCATATTTTTCACACCTTTTCAGGCTCTTCAATTTTTTCAACAATGTTACAATGCTCCTCCTATTTTTCAGACCGTTTCATGCTCCTCATAATTTTGACAGCTTTTGAAGCTCCTCATGTTTTTGACACTTTTGAAGCTTTTCATTTTTTTCACACCTTTTGAAGCTCTTTCTATTTTTCACACCTTTTGAAGCTCTTCATATTTTTCACAGATTTTCAGGCTCTTCATATTTTTCACACCTTTTGAAGCTCTTCATATTTTTCACAGATTTTCAGGCTCTTCATGTTTTTGAATACCGTTTCATGCTCCTCCTATTTTTCAGACCGTTTCATGCTCCTCATATTTTTGACACCTTTTGAAACTCTTCATATTTTTCACACAATTTCAGGCTCTTCATGTTTTTGAACACCGCTTC
Source organism: Dama dama (assembly GCF_033118175.1). Classification (NCBI taxonomy): domain Eukaryota; kingdom Metazoa; phylum Chordata; class Mammalia; order Artiodactyla; family Cervidae; genus Dama; species Dama dama. Next base: position 5,775,818 of record NC_083712.1, on the reverse strand, counting down.
ATGCTCCTCCTCTTTTTCAGACCGTTTCATGCTCTGCATGTATTTCACACCTTTTGAAGCTCTTCATATTTTTCACAGATTTTCAGGCTCTTCAGTTTTTCAACACCGCTTCATGCTCCTCCTATTTTTAGATCGGTTCATGCTCCTCATATTTTTGTCACTTTTTGAATCTCTTCATATATTTCACACCTTTTCAGGCTCTTCATATTTTTCAACACCACTTCATGCCCCTCCTATTTTCAGACAGTTTCATGTTCATCTCATTTTTGACAGCTTTTGAAGCTCTTCATATTTTTCACACCTTTTGAACCTCATCATATATTTCACACTCCTCAGGCTCTTCATCTTTTACAACACCACTTCATGCTCCTCCTATTTTTCAAACCGTTTCAGGATCATCTCATTTTTGACCCCTTTTGAAGCTCTTCATATTTTTCACACCTTTTGAAGCTCTTCATATATTTCACAGCTTTTCAGGCTCTTCATGTTTTTGAACACCGTTTCATGCTCCTCCTATTTTTCAGACCGTTTCTTGCTCCTCTTATTTTTGACACCTTTTGAAGCTCTTCATATTTTTCACACCTTTTCAGGCTTTTCATGTGTTTGAACACCGCTTCATGCTCCTCCTATTTTTCAGACCGTTTCATGCTCCTCATGTATTTCACACCTTTTGAAGCTCTTCATATTTTTCACACCTTTTCAGGCACTTCAGGTTTTTGAACACCGTTTCATGCTCCTCCTCTTTTTCAGACCGTTTCAGGATCATCTCATTTTTGACCCCTTTTGAAGCTCTTCATATTTTTCACACCTTTTGAAGCTCTTCATATATTTCACAGCTTTTCAGGCTCTTCATGTTTTTGAACACCGTTTCATGCTCCTCCTATTTTTCAGACCGTTTCTTGCTCCTCTTATTTTTGACACCTTTTGAAGCTCTTCATATTTTTCACACCTTTTCAGGCTTTTCATGTGTTTGAACACCGCTTCATGCTCCTCCTATTTTTCAGACCGTTTCATGCTCCTCATGTATTTCACACCTTTTGAAGCTCTTCATATTTTTCACACCTTTTCAGGCACTTCAGGTTTTTGAACACCGTTTCATGCTCCTCCTCTTTTTCAGACCGTTTCATGCTCCTCATATATTTGGCACCATTTGAAGCTCTACATATTTTTCACACCTTTTCAGGTTCCTCATATTTTTCCACACTGCTTCATGCTCGTCCTATTTTTCAGATCGTTTCATGCTCCTCCTGTATTTCACAACTTTGATGCTCTTCACATTTTTCACACATTTTCAGCCTCTTTATATTTTTGAATAACGCTTCATGCCCCTCCTATTTTTCACAACGTTTCATGCTCCTCATTTTTTTCACACCTTTTGAAGCTCTTCATATGTTTCACACCTTTTCAGGCTCTTCAAGTTTTTGAACACCATTTCATGCTGCTCCTATTTTTCATACCGTTTCATGCTCCTCATATTTTTGACACCTTTAGAAGCTCTTCATATTTTTCACACCTTTCTTGCTCTTCATGATGTTCAACATCGCCTCATGCTCCTCCTATTTTTCAGACCGTTTCATGCTCCTCATATTTTTGACACCTTTTAAAGCTCTTCATATTTTTCACACCTTTCTTGCTCTTCATGATGTTCATCACCGTTTCATGCTCCTCCTATTTCTCAGACCGTTTAATGCTCCTAGTATTTTTGACACCTTTTGAGCTCTTAATATTTTTCACACCTTTTCAGGCTCTTCATGTTTTTCAACACCGCTTCATGGTCCTCCTATTTTTCAGACCGTTTAGTGCTCCTCATATTTTTGACACCTTTTGAAGCTCTTCATATTTTTCACACCTTTTCAGGCTCTTCATGTTTTTGAACACTGCTTCATGCTCCTCCTATTGTTCAGACCGTTTCATGATCCTCATGTATTTCACATCTTTTGAAGCTCTTCATATATTTCACACATTTTCAGCCTCTCATGTTTTTGAACACAGCTTCTTGCTCCTCCTATTTTTCAGACCGTTTCATGCTCCTCATATTTTTCACACCTTTTGAAGCTCATCATATTTTTCACACATTTTCAGGATATTCATGTTTTTCAACAACACTTCATGCTCCTCCTGTTTTTCAGACCTTTTCATGCCCCTCTCATATTTGACACCTTTTGAAGCTCTTCATATTTTTCACACGTTTTCAGGCTCTTCAAGTTTTTCAACACCGCTTCCTGCTCCTTCCATTTTTCAGTCCGTTTCATGCTCCTCACATTTTTGACACGTTTTGAAGCTCTTCATATTTTTCACACCTTTTCAGGCTCTTCATGGTTTTCAACACTGTTTCATGATCCTCCTATTTTTCAGACCGTTTCATGCTCCTCATAATTTTGACACCTTTTGAAGCTCTTCTTATATTTCACACCTTTTCAGACTCTTCATGTTTTCGAACACCACTTCAAGTTCCTCCTATTATTGCGACCGTGTCATGCTCTTCATATTTTTGACACCTTTTGAAGCTCTTCATATTTTTCACACCTTTTGAAGCTCTTCATATATTTCACACATTTTCAGGCTCTTCATGTTTTTCAACACCACTTGATGCTCCTCCTATTTTTCAGACCGTTTCATGCTCATCTAATTTTTGACAGCTTTTGAAGCTCTTCATATATTTCACACCTTTTGAAGCTCTTCATATTTTTCACATTTTTGAAGCTCTTCAAATTTTTCACACCTTTTCAGGCTCTTCATGTTTTTCAACACCACTTCATGCTCCTCCTTTTTCAGACCATTTCATGCTCATCTCATTTTTCGCACTTTTTGAAGCTCTTCATATTTTTGACACCTTTTGAGCTCTTCATATTTTTTACACCTTTTGAGGCTCTTCATGTTTTTCAACACCGTTTGATGCTCCTCCTATAATTCAGACGGTTTCATGCTCCTCATGTATTTCACTCCTTTTGAAGCTCTTCATATTTTACACACCTTTTCAGGCTCTTCATGATTTTCAACCCCACTTCATGCTCCTCCGATTTTTCAGACCGTTTCATGCTCATCTCATTTTTGACACCTTTTGAAGCTCTTCATATTTTTCACACCTTTTGAAGCTGTTCATATTTTTCACACCTTTTCAGGCTCTTCATGTTTTCAACACCACTTCATGCTCCTCTTATTTTTCAGACCGTTTCATTTTCCTCATATTTTTCACACCTTTGAAGCTCTTCATATTTTTCACACCTTTTCAGGCTCTTCATGTTTTTCAACACCACTTCATGCTCCTCCTATTTTTCAGACCGTTTCAGGCTCCTCATATTTTGACAGGTTTTGAAGCTCCTCCTATTTTTCACACCATTCAGGCTCTTCATGTTTTTCAACACCACTTCATGCTCCTCCTATTTTTCAGACCGTTTCATGCTCCTCCAATTTTTCAGACCGTTTCATGCTCCTCCTATTTTTCAGACCGTTTCATGCTGATCTCATTTTTTACACCTTTTGAAACTCTTCATATTTTCACACCTTTTGAAACTCTTCATATTTTTCACACGTTTTCAGGCTCTTCATGTTTTTCAACACCGCTTCATGCTCCTCCTATTTTTCAGACCGTTTCATGCTCCTCATATATTTGACACGTTTTGAGGCTCTTCATATTTTTCACACCTTTCCAGGCTCTTCATGTTTTTTAACACCGTTTCAAGCTCCTCCTATTTTTTAGTCCGTATCATGCTCCTCATATTTTTGACAATTTTTGAAGCTCTTCATATTTTTCACACCTTTTCAGGCTCTTCAAGTTTGTGAACACCGCTTCATGCTCCTCCTATTTTTCAGACCATTTCATGCTCCTCACATTTTTCACCCCTTTTGAAGCTCTTCATATTTTTCACACCTTTTCAGGCTATTCATGTTTTTCAACACCGCTTCATGCTACTCCTATTTTTCAGACCGATTAATGCTCCTCATGTATTTCACACCTTTTGAAGCTCTTCATATTTTTCACACGATTTCAGGCTCTTCATGTTTTTCAACAACACTTCATGCTCCACCATTTTTGAGACCGCTTCATGCTCATCTCATTTTTGACACTTTTTGAAGCTGTTCATATTTTTCACACCTTTTGAAGCTCTTCATGTTTTTCACACGTTTTCAGGCTCTTCATGATTTTCAACACCGCTTCATGCTTCTCCTATTTTTCACACCTTTTGAAGCTCTTCATATTTTTCACACGTTTTCAGGCTCTTCATGTTTTTGAACACCTCTTCATGCTCTTCCTATTTTTCAGACCGTTTCATGCTCATGTCAATTTTCACACCTTTTCAAGCTCTTCTTATTTTTCAAACCAGTGAAGCTCTTCATATTTTTCACACTTTTTCAGGCTTTTCATGTTTAGAACACCGCTTCATGCTCCTCCTATTTTTCAGACCGTTTCATGCTCATCTCATTTTTGACACCTTTTCAGGCTCTTCATATTTTTCAAACCTTTTGAAGCTCTTCATATTTTTCACACTTTTTCAGGCTCTTCATGTTTTGAACACCGCTTCATGCTCCTCCTATTTTTCAGACCGTTTCATGCTCCTCATATTTTTGAAACCTGTTGAAGCTCTTCATATATTTCACACCTTTTGAAGCTCTTCATATTTTTCACTCCTTTTCAGGCTCTTCATGTTTTTCAACACCGCTTCATGCTACTCCTATTTTTCAGACCGTTTAATGCTCCTCATGTATTTAACACCTTTTGAAGCTCTTCATATTTTTCACACGATTTCAGGCTCTTCATGATTTTCAACAACACTTCATGCTCCACCATTTTTGAGACCGCTTCATGCTCATCTCATTTTTGACACTTTTTGAAGCTGTTCATATTTTTCACACCTTTTGAAGCTCTTCATGTTTTTCACACCTTTTCAGGCTCTTCATGTTTTTGAACAAGATTTCATGCTCCTCCTATTTTTCAGACCGTTTCATGCTCCTCACATTTTTGACACTTTGAAGCTCTTCATATTTTTCACAACTTTTCAGGCTCTTCATGTTTTTCAACATCGCTTCATGATCCTCCAATTTTTCAGACCATTTCAAGCTCCTCATATTTTTGACACCTTTTGAATCTCTTCATATTTTTCATACCTTTTCAGGCTCTTCATGTTTTTCAACACCGCTTCATGCTCCTCCTATTTTTCAGACTGTTTAATGTTCCTCCTGTACTTCACACCTTTTGTAGCTCTTCATATTTTTCACACCTTTTCAGGCTCTTCATGTTTTTCAACAACACTTCATGCTCCACCATTTTTCAGACAGCTTCATGCTCATCTCATTTTTGACACTTTTTGAAAGTGTTCATATTTTTCACACCTTTTGAAGCTCTTCATATTTTTCACACGTTTTCAGGCTCTTCATGTTTTTCAACACCGCTTCATGCTCCTCCTATTTTTCACACCTTTTGAAGCTCTTCATATTTTTCACACCTTTTCAGGCTCTTCATGTTTTTGAACAGCTCTTCATGCTGCTCCTATTTTTCAGACCGTTTCATGCTTCTCATATTTTTGACACGTTTTGAAGCTCTTCATATTTTTCACACATTTTCAGGCTCTTCATGTATTTCAACACCACTTCATGCTCCTCCTGTTTTTCAGACCGTTTCATGCTCCTCATATTTTTGACACCATTTGAAGCTCTTCATATTTTTCACACCTTGTCAGGCTGTACATGTTTTTGAACACCTCTTCATGTTCTTCCTATTTTTCAGACCGTTTCATGCTCATGTCAATTTTCACACCTTTTCAGGCTCTTCTTATTTTTCAAACCAGTGAAGCTCTTCATATTTTTCACACTTTTTCAGGCTTTTCATGTTTAGAACACCGCTTCATGCTCCTCCTATTTTTCAGACCGTTTCATGCTCATCTCATTTTTGACACCTTTTCAGGCTCTTCATATTTTTCAAACCTTTTGAAGCTCTTCATATTTTTCACACTTTTTCAGGCTCTTCCTGTTTTGAACACCGCTTCATGCTCCTCCTATTTTTCAGACCGTTTCATGCTCCTCATATTTTTGAAACCTGTTGAAGCTCTTCATATATTTCACACCTTTTGAAGCTCTTCATATTTTTCACTCCTTTTCAGGCTCTTCATGTTTTTCAACAACACTTCATGCTCCACCATTTTTGAGACCGCTTCATGCTCATCTCATTTTTGACACTTTTTGAAGCTGTTCATATTTTTCACACCTTTTGAAGCTCTTCATGTTTTTCACACGTTTTCAGGCTCTTCATGTTGTTCAACACCGCTTCATGCTTCTCCTATTTTTCACACCTTTTGAAGCTCTTCATATATTTCACACGTTTTCAGGCTCTTCATGTTTTTGAACACCTCTTCATGCTCTTCCTATTTTTCAGACCGTTTCATGCTCATGTCAATTTTCACACCTTTTCAGGCTCTTCTTATTTTTCAAACCAGTGAAGCTCTTCATATTTTTCACACTTTTTCAGGCTTTTCATGTTTAGAACACCGCTTCATGCTCCTCCTATTTTTCAGACCGTTTCATGCTCATCTCATTTTTGACACCTTTTCAGGCTCTTCATATTTTTCAAACCTTTTGAAGCTCTTCATATTTTTCAGACTTTTTCAGGCTCTTCATGTTTTGAACACCGCTTCATGCTCCTCCTATTTTTCAGACCGTTTCATGCTCCTCATATTTTTGAAACCTGTTGAAGCTCTTCATATATTTCACACCTTTTGAAGCTCTTCATATTTTTCACACGATTTCAGGCTCTTCATGTTTTTCAACAACAATTCATGCTCCACAATTTTTGAGACCGCTTCATGCTCATCTCATTTTTGACACTTTTTGAAGATGTTCATTTTTTTCACACCTTTTGAAGCTCTTCATGTTTTTCACACGTTTTCAGGCTCTTCGTGTTTTTTAACAACGCTTCATGCTTCTCCTATTTTTCACACCTTTTGAAGCTCTTCATATTTTTCACACGTTTTTAGGCTCTTCATGATGTTGAACACGGCTTCATGCTCCTCCTCCTTTTCAGACCGTTTCATGCTCCTCATGTATTTCAAACATTTTGAAGCTCTTCATATTTTTCACACCTTTTCAGGCTCTTCATGTTTTTGAACACGATTTCATGCTCCTCCTATTTTTCAGACCGTTTCATGCTCCTCCCATTTTTGACACCTTTGAAGCTCTTCATATTTTTCACAACTTTTCACTCTCTTCATGTTTTTCAACACCGCTTCATGATCCTCCAATTTTTCAGACCATTTCAAGCTCCTCATATTTTTGATACCTTTCGAATCTCTTCATATATTTTACACCTTTTCAGGCTTTTCATGTTTTTCAACACCACTTCATGCTCCTCCTTTTTCAGACAATTTCATGCTCAGCTCATTTGTCACACTTTTTGAAGCTCTTCATAGTTTTGACACCTTTTGAGCTCTTCATATTTTTCACACCTTTTGAGGCTCTTCATGTTTTTCAACACCGTTTCTCGCTCCTCCTATAATTCAGACGGTTTCATGCTCCTCAAGTCTTTCACTCCTTTTGAAGCTCTTCATATTTTTCATACCTTTTCAGGCTCTTCATGTTTTTCAACACCGCTTCATGCTCCTCCTATTTTTCAGACCGTTTAATGGTCCTCCTGTACTTCACACCTTTTGTAGCTCTTCATATTTTTCACACCTTTTCAGGCTCTTCATGTTTTTCAACACCGCTTCATGCTACTCCTATTTTTGAGACTGATTAATGGTCCTCCTGTATTTCACACCTTTTGAAGCTCTTCATATTTTTCACACGATTTCAGGCTCTTCATGTTTTTCAACAACACTTCATGCTCCACCATTTTTCAGACCGCTTCATGCTCATCTCATTTTTGACACTTTTTGAAAGTGTTCATATTTTTCACACCTTTTGAAGCTCTTCATATTTTTCACACGTTTTCAGGCTCTTCATGTTTTTCAACACCGCTTCATGCTCCTCCTAATTTTCACACCTTTTCAAGCTCTTCATATTTTTCACACATTTTCAGGCTCTTCATGTTTTTGAACAGCTCTTCATGCTGCTCCTATTTTTCAGACCTTTTCATGCTTCTCATATTTTTGACACGTTTTGAAGCTCTTCATATTTTTCACACATTTTCAGGCTCTTCATGTATTTCAACACCACTTCATGCTCCTCCTATTTTTCAGACCGTTTCATGCTCCTCATCTTTTTGACACCTTTTGAAGCTCTTCATATTTTTCACACCTTGTCAGGCTGTACATGTTTTTGAACACCTCTTCATGCTCTTCCTATTTTTCAGACCGTTTCATGCTCATGTCAATTTTCACACCTTTTCAGGCTCTTCTTATTTTTCAAACCAGTGAAGCTCTTCATATTTTTCACACTTTTTCAGGCTTTTCATGTTTAGAACACCGCTTCATGCTCCTCCTATTTTTCAGACCGTTTCATGCTCATCTCATTTTTGACACCTTTTCAGGCTCTTCATATTTTTCAAACCTTTTGAAGCTCTTCATATTTTTCACACTTTTTCAGGCTCTTCCTGTTTTGAACACCGCTTCATGCTCCTCCTATTTTTCAGACCGTTTCATGCTCCTCATATTTTTGAAACCTGTTGAAGCTCTTCATATATTTCACACCTTTTGAAGCTCTTCATATTTTTCACTCCTTTTCAGGCTCTTCATGTTTTTCAACACCGCTTCATGCTACTCCTATTTTTCAGACCGTTTAATGCTCCTCATGTACTTCACACCTTTTGAAGCTCTTCATATTTTTCACACGATTTCAGGCTCTTCATGTTTTTCAACAACACTTCATGCTCCACCATTTTTGAGACCGCTTCATGCTCATCTCATTTTTGACACTTTTTGAAGCTGTTCATATTTTTCACACCTTTTGAAGCTCTTCATGTTTTTCACACGTTTTCAGGCTCTTCATGTTGTTCAACACCGCTTCATGCTTCTCCTATTTTTCACACCTTTTGAAGCTCTTCATATATTTCACACGTTTTCAGGCTCTTCATGTTTTTGAACACCTCTTCATGCTCTTCCTATTTTTCAGACCGTTTCATGCTCATGTCAATTTTCACACCTTTTCAGGCTCTTCTTATTTTTCAAACCAGTGAAGCTCTTCATATTTTTCACACTTTTTCAGGCTTTTCATGTTTAGAACACCGCTTCATGCTCCTCCTATTTTTCAGACCGTTTCATGCTCATCTCATTTTTGACACCTTTTCAGGCTCTTCATATTTTTCAAACCTTTTGAAGCTCTTCATATTTTTCAGACTTTTTCAGGCTCTTCATGTTTTGAACACCGCTTCATGCTCCTCCTATTTTTCAGACCGTTTCATGCTCCTCATATTTTTGAAACCTGTTGAAGCTCTTCATATATTTCACACCTTTTGAAGCTCTTCATATTTTTCACACGATTTCAGGCTCTTCATGTTTTTCAACAACAATTCATGCTCCACAATTTTTGAGACCGCTTCATGCTCATCTCATTTTTGACACTTTTTGAAGATGTTCATTTTTTTCACACCTTTTGAAGCTCTTCATGTTTTTCACACGTTTTCAGGCTCTTCGTGTTTTTTAACAACGCTTCATGCTTCTCCTATTTTTCACACCTTTTGAAGCTCTTCATATTTTTCACACGTTTTTAGGCTCTTCATGATGTTGAACACGGCTTCATGCTCCTCCTCCTTTTCAGACCGTTTCATGCTCCTCATGTATTTCAAACATTTTGAAGCTCTTCATATTTTTCACACCTTTTCAGGCTCTTCATGTTTTTGAACACGATTTCATGCTCCTCCTATTTTTCAGACCGTTTCATGCTCCTCCCATTTTTGACACCTTTGAAGCTCTTCATATTTTTCACAACTTTTCACTCTCTTCATGTTTTTCAACACCGCTTCATGATCCTCCAATTTTTCAGACCATTTCAAGCTCCTCATATTTTTGACACCTTTCGAATCTCTTCATATATTTTACACCTTTTCAGGCTTTTCATGTTTTTCAACACCACTTCATGCTTCTCCTTTTTCAGACAATTTCATGCTCAGCTCATTTGTCACACTTTTTGAAGCTCTTCATAGTTTTGACACCTTTTGAGCTCTTCATATTTTTCACACCTTTTGAGGCTCTTCATGTTTTTCAACACCGTTTCTCGCTCCTCCTATAATTCAGACGGTTTCATGCTCCTCAAGTCTTTCACTCCTTTTGAAGCTCTTCATATTTTTCATACCTTTTCAGGCTCTTCATGTTTTTCAACACCGCTTCATGCTCCTCCTATTTTTCAGACCGTTTAATGGTCCTCCTGTACTTCACACCTTTTGTAGCTCTTCATATTTTTCACACCTTTTCAGGCTCTTCATGTTTTTCAACACCGCTTCATGCTACTCCTATTTTTGAGACTGATTAATGGTCCTCCTGTATTTCACACCTTTTGAAGCTCTTCATATTTTTCACACGATTTCAGGCTCTTCATGTTTTTCAACAACACTTCATGCTCCACCATTTTTCAGACCGCTTCATGCTCATCTCATTTTTGACACTTTTTGAAAGTGTTCATATTTTTCACACCTTTTGAAGCTCTTCATATTTTTCACACGTTTTCAGGCTCTTCATGTTTTTCAACACCGCTTCATGCTCCTCCTAATTTTCACACCTTTTCAAGCTCTTCATATTTTTCACACATTTTCAGGCTCTTCATGTTTTTGAACAGCTCTTCATGCTGCTCCTATTTTTCAGACCTTTTCATGCTTCTCATATTTTTGACACGTTTTGAAGCTCTTCATATTTTTCACACATTTTCAGGCTCTTCATGTATTTCAACACCACTTCATGCTCCTCCTATTTTTCAGACCGTTTCATGCTCCTCATATTTTTGACACCTTTTGAAGCTCTTCATATTTTTCACACCTTGTCAGGCTGTACATGTTTTTGAACACCTCTTCATGCTCTTCCTATTTTTCAGACCGTTTCATGCTCATGTCAATTTTCACACCTTTTCAGGCTCTTCTTATTTTTCAAACCAGTGAAGCTCTTCATATTTTTCACACTTTTTCAGGCTTTTCATGTTTAGAACACCGCTTCATGCTCCTCCTATTTTTCAGACCGTTTCATGCTCATCTCATTTTTGACACCTTTTCAGGCTCTTCATATTTTTCAAACCTTTTGAAGCTCTTCATATTTTTCACACTTTTTCAGGCTCTTCATATTTTGAACACCGCTTCATGCTCCTCCTATTTTTCAGACCGTTTCATGCTCCTCATATTTTTGAAACCTGTTGAAGCTCTTCATATATTTCACACCTTTTGAAGCTCTTCATATTTTTCACTCCTTTTCAGGATCTTCATGTTTTTCAACACCGCTTCATGCTACTCCTATTTTTCAGACCGATTAATGCTCCTCATGTATTTCACACTTTTTGAAGCTCTTCATACTTTTCACACGATTTCAGGCTCTTCATGTTTTTCAACAACACTTCATGCTCCACCATTTTTGAGACCGCTTCATGCTCATCTCATTTTTGACACTTTTTGAAGCTGTTCATATTTTTCACACCTTTTGAAGCTCTTGATGTTTTTCACACGTTTTCAGGCTCTTCATGATTTTCAACACCGCTTCATGCTTCTCCTATTTTTCACACCTTTTGAAGCTCTTCATATTTTTCACACGTTTTCAGGCTCTTCATGTTTTTGAACACCTCTTCATGCTCTTCCTATTTTTCAGACCGTTTCATGCTCATGTCAATTTTCACACCTTTTCAGGCTCTTCTTATTTTTCAAACCAGTGAAGCTCTTCATATTTTTCACACTTTTTCAGGCTTTTCATGTTTAGAACACCGCTTCATGCTCCTCCTATTTTTCAGACCGTTTCATGCTCATCTCATTTTTGACACCTTTTCAGGCTCTTCATATTTTTCAAACCTTTAGAAGCTCTTCATATTTTTCACACTTTTTCAGGCTCTTCATGTTTTGAACACCGCTTCATGCTCCTCCTATTTTTCAGACCGTTTCATGCTCCTCATATTTTTGAAACCTGTTGAAGCTCTTCATATATTTCACACCTTTTGAAGCTCTTCATATTTTTCACTCCTTTTCAGGCTCTTCATGTTTTTCAACACCGCTTCATGCTACTCCTATTTTTCAGACCGATTAATGCTCCTCATGTATTTAACACCTTTTGAAGCTCTTCATATTTTTCACACGATTTCAGGCTCTTCATGATTTTCAACAACACTTCATGCTCCACCATTTTTGAGACCGCTTCATGCTCATCTCATTTTTGACACTTTTTGAAGCTGTTCATATTTTTCACACCTTTTGAAGCTCTTCATGTTTTTCACACCTTTTCAGGCTCTTCATGTTTTTGAACACGATTTCATGCTCCTCCTATTTTTCAGACCGTTTCATGCTCCTCACATTTTTGACACTTTGAAGCTCTTCATATTTTTCACAACTTTTCAGGCTCTTCATGTTTTTCAACACCGCTTCATGATCCTCCAATTTTTCAGACCATTTCAAGCTCCTCATATATTTGACACCTTTTGAATCTCTTCATATTTTTCATACCTTTTCAGGCTCTTCATGTTTTTCAACACCGCTTCATGCTCCTCCTATTTTTCAGACCGTTTAATGTTCCTCCTGTACTTCACACCTTTTGTAGCTCTTCATATTTTTCACACCTTTTCAGGCTCTTCATGTTTTTCAACAACACTTCATGCTCCACCATTTTTCAGACCGCTTCATGCTCATCTCATTTTTGACACTTTTTGAAAGTGTTCATATTTTTCACACCTTTTGAAGCTCTTCATATTTTTCACACGTTTTCAGGCTCTTCATGTTTTTCAACACCGCTTCATGCTCCTCCTATTTTTCACACCTTTTGAAGCTCTTCATATTTTTCACACCTTTTCAGGCTCTTCATGTATTTCAACACCACTTCATGCTCCTCCTATTTTTCAGACCGTTTCATGCTCCTCATATTTTTGACACCATTTGAAGCTCTTCATATTTTTCACACCTTGTCAGGCTGTACATGTTTTTGAACACCTCTTCATGCTCTTCCTATTTTTCAGACCGTTTCATGCTCATGTCAATTTTCACACCTTTTCAGGCTCTTCTTATTTTTCAAACCAGTGAAGCTCTTCATATTTTTCACACTTTTTCAGGCTTTTCATGTTTAGAACACCACTTCATGCTCCTCCTATTTTTCAGACCGTTTCATGCTCATCTCATTTTTGACACCTTTTCAGGCTCTTCATATTTTTCAAACCTTTTGAAGCTCTTCATATTTTTCACACTTTTTCAGGCACTTCATGTTTTGAACACCGCTTCATGCTCCTCCTATTTTTCAGACCGTTTCATGCTCCTCATATTTTTGAAACCTGTTGAAGCTCTTCATATAATTCACACCTTTTGAAGCTCTTCATATTTTTCACACCTTTTCAGGCTCTTCATGTTTTTCAACACCGCTTCATGCTACTCCTATTTTTCAGACCGATTAATGCTCCTCATTTATTTCACACCTTTTGAAGCTCTTCATATTTTTCACACGATTTCAGGCTCTTCATGTTTTTCAACAACACTTCATGCTCCACCATTTTTGAGACCGCTTCATGCTCATCTCATTTTTGACACTTTTTGAAGCTGTTCATATTTTTCACACCTTTTGAAGCTCTTCATGATTTTCACACGTTTTTAGGCTCTTCATGTTTTTCAACACAGCTTCATGCTTCTCCTATTTTTCACACCTTTTGAAGCTCTTCATATTATTCACACGTTTTTAGGCTCTTCATGATTTTGAACACGGCTTCATGCTCCTCCTCCTTTTCAGACCGTTTCATGCTCCTCATGTATTTCAAACATTTTGAAGCTCTTAATATTTTTCACACCTTTTCAGGCTCTTCATGTTTTTGAACACGATTTCATGCTCCTCCTATTTTTCAGACCGTTTCATGCTCCTCACATTTTTGACACCTTTGAAGCTCTTCATATTTTTAACACCTTTTCAGGCTCTTCATGTTTGTGAACACCGTTTCATGCTGCTCCTATTTTTCAGACCGTTTCATACTCCTCATAGTTTTGACACCTTTTGAAGCTCTTCATATTTTTCACACCTTTTCAGGCTCTTTATGTTTTTCAACACCGCTTCATGCTCCTCCTATTTTTCAGACCGATTCATGCTCCTCAAGTATTTCCCACCTTGAGGCTCTTCATATTTTACACAGCTTTTCAGGCTCTTCATGTTTTTGAACACCGTTTCATGCTCCTCCTATTTTTCAGACCGTTTCATGCTCCTCATATTTTTGACACATTTTGAAGGTCTTCATATTTTTTACAACTTTTCAGGCTCTTCATGTTTTTCAACAGCACATCATGCTCCACCTATTTTTCAGACCTTTTCATGCTCATCTCATTTTTGACACCATTTTAAGCTCTTCATATTTTTCACACCTTTTGAAGCTCTTCATATTTTTCACACGTTTTCACGCTCTTCATGTTTTTCAACACCGCTTCTTGATCCACCTATTTTTCCGACCGTTTCATGCTCCTCATATTTTTGACACGTTTTGTAGCTCTTCATATTTTACACACATTTTCAGGCTCTTCATGTTTTTGAACACCGCTTCATGCTCCTCCTATTTTTAACACCTTTTGAAGCTCTTCATATTTTTCACACATTTTCAGGCTCTTCATACTTTTGAACACGGTTTCCTGCTCCTCGTATTTTTCAGACCGTTTCATGCTCCTCATATTTTTGACACGTTTTGAAGCTCTTCATATTTTACACACATTTACAGGCTCTTCATATATTTGAACAACGCTACATGCTCCTCCTATTTTTCAGACAGTTTCATCCTCCTCATGTATTTCACAACTTTTGAAGCTCTTCCTATTTTTCACAACTTTTCAGGCTCTTCATGTTTTTAAACACTGCTTCATGCTCCACCTATTTTTCAGACCGTTTCATTCTCCTCATATTTTTGACACCTTTTGAAGCTCTTCATATTTTTCACATCTTTTCAGGCTCTTCATGTTTTTCAACACAGCTTCATGCTCCTTCTATTTTTTAGACCGTTTCTTGCCCCTATGTATTTCACACCTTTTGAAGCTCTTCATATTTTTCAAACCTTTTCAGGCCCTTCGTGTTTTTCAAAACCGTTTCATGCTCCTCCTACTTTTCAGACCGTTTCATGCTCCTCATATTTTTGACCTCTTTTGAAGCTCTTAATATTTTTCACAACTTTTGAAGCTCTTCATATATTTTACAATTTTTCAGGTTCTTCATGTTTTTCAACACCACTTCATGCTCCTCCTTTTTTTCAGACCGTTTCATGTTTCTCATGTATTTCACACCTTTTGAAGCTCTTCATTTTTCACACCTTTTCAGGCTCTTCATGTTTTTGACACGGTTTCATGCTCCTCCTATTTTTCACACCGTTTCATGCTCCTCACATTTTTGACACCTTTTGAAGCTCTTCATATTTTTCTCAACTTTTCAGGCTCTTCATGTTTTTCAACACCGCTTCATGATCATCCAATTTTTCAGACCGTTTCATGCTCCTCATATTTATGACATCTTTGAAGCTTTTCATATTTTTCACACCTTTTAGGCTCTTCATGTTTTTCAGCACCACTTCATGCTCCGCCTATTTCTCAGACAGTTTCATGCTCCACATATTGTGGACACCTTTTGAAGCTCTTCATATTTTTCACATCTTTTCAGGCTCTTCATGTTTTTCAACACCACTTCATGCTCTTCCTATTTTCCAAACCGTTACGTGCTCCTCATATTTTTGACAGCTTTTGAATCTCTTCATATATTTCACACCTTTTCAGGCTCTTCACGTTTTTCAACAACACTTCATGCTCCTCCTTCTTTTCAGACCATTTCATGTTCCTCATATTTTTGACACCTTTTGAAGCTCTTCATGTTTTTTACACCTTTTCAGGCTCTTCATGTTTTGCAACACGGCTTCATGCTCCTCTTATTTTTTAGACCGTTTCGTGCTCCTCATATTTTTCACACCTTTTGAATCTCTTCATAATTTTCACACATTTTCAGGCTCTTCATGTTTTTCAACAACGCTTCATGCTCCTCCTATTTTTCAGACCGTTTCATGCTCCTCATGTATTTCACACATTTTGCAGCTCTTCATATTTTTCACACCTTTTCAGGCTTCTCATCTTTTTGAACACCGTTTCATGCTCCTACTGTTTTTCAGACCGTTTCATGCTCCTTATATTTTTGAAACCTTTTGAAGCTCTTCATATTTTTCACACCTTTTCAGGCTCTTCATGTTTTTCAACACCGCTTCATGCTCCTCCTATTTTTCAGACCTTTTCATGCTGCTCATATTTTTGACACCTTTTTAAGCTCTTCATATTTTTCACACCTTTTCAGGTTCTTCAATTTTTTCAACAATGTTACAATGCTCCTCCTATTTTACAGACCGTTTCATGCTCATCTCATTTTTGACAGCTTTTGAAGTTCTTCATATTTTTCACATCATTTGAAACTATTCATATTTTTCACACCTTTTCAGGCTCTTCATGTTTTTCAACACCGCTTTATGCTCCTCCTATTTTTCAGACCGTTTCATGCTCCTCTCATTTCTGAAATCTTTTGAAGCTCTTCATATATTTCACACATTATCAGGCTCTTAATGTTTTTCAACACCACTTCATGCTCCTCCTATTTTTCAGACCGTTTCATGCTCATCTCATTTTTGACACCTTCTGAAGCGCTTCATAGTTTTCATAAATTTTCAGGCTCTTCATATTTTTGAACTCCCCTTCATGCTCCTCCTATTTTTCATACCGTTTCATGCTCCTCATATTTTTGACACCTTTTGAAGCTCTTCATATTTTTCACACCTTTTCAGGCTCTTCATGTTTTTCAACACCGCTTCATGCTCCTCCTATTTTTCAGACCGTTTCATGCTCCTCATGTATTTCACACCTTTTGAAGCTCTTCATATTTTTCCCACCTTTTCAGGCTCTTCATGTTTTTGAACACCGTTTCATGCTCCTCATATTTTTCAGACTGTTTCATGCTCCTCATATTTTTGACACCTTTTGAAGCTCTTCATATTTTTCACACCTTTTCAGGCTCTTCATGTTTTTCAACACCGCTTCATGATCCTCCTATTTTTCATACCGTTTCATGCTCCTCATATTTTTGACACCTTTTGTAGCTCTTCATATTTTTCACACCTTTTCAGGCTCTTCATGTTTTTCAACACCGTTTCATGCTCCTCCTATTTTCAGACAGTTTCTTGCTCCTCATAATTTTAACACCTTGGAATGTCTTCATATTTTTCACACCTTTTCAAGCTGTTCATATTTTTCACACCTTTTCAGGCCCTTCATGTTTTTCTACACCGCATCATGCTCCTCCTATTTTTCAGACTGTTTCATGCTCCTCTTATTTTTGACACCT
Organism: Dama dama; assembly: GCF_033118175.1. Lineage (NCBI taxonomy): Eukaryota > Metazoa > Chordata > Mammalia > Artiodactyla > Cervidae > Dama > Dama dama. The sequence continues at coordinate 5,758,395 of NC_083712.1, read as the reverse complement.
TTTGAAGCTCTTCATATTTTTCACAACTTTTCAGGCTCTTCATGTTTTTCTACACCGCTTCATGCTCCTCCTATTTTTCAGACCATTTCATGCTCATCTCATTCTTGACACTTTTTTCAGCTCTTCATATTTTTCACACGTTTTAAGGCTCTTCATATTTTTCAACACCGCTTCATGATCCTCCTATTTTTCAGACCGTTTTATGCTCCTCATGTATTTCACACCTTTGAAGCTCTTCATATTTTTCAGACCTTTTCAGACTCTTCATATTTTTGAACACGGTTTCATGCTCCTCCTATTTTTCAGAACGTTTCATGCTCCTCATATTTTTACACCTTTGGAAGCTCTTCACATTTTTCACACCTTTTCAGGCTCTTCATGTTTTACAACACCGCTTCTTAATCCTCCTATTTTTCAGAACGTTTCATGCTCATCTCATTTTTGACACCTCAGGAAGCTCTTCATATTTTTCACACCTTTTGAAGCTCTTCATATTTTTCACAACTTTTCAGGCTCTTCATATTTTTCAACACCGCTTCATGATCGTCCTGTTTTTCAGACCATTTCATGCTCCTCATATTATTGACAGCTTTTGAAGCTCTTCATATTTTTCACACCTTTTCAGGCTCTTCATGTTTATGAACACCGTTTCATGCTCCTCCTATTTTTCAGACCGTTTCATGCTGCTCATATTGTTGACACTTTTTGAAGCTCTTCATATTTTTCACACCTTTTCAGGCTCTTCATGTTTTTCAACACCGCTTCATGCTCCTCTTATTTTTCAGACCTTTTCATTCTCCTCATATTTTTGACACCTTTTGAAGCTCTTCATATTTTTCACACCTTTTCAGGCTCTTCAATTTTTTCAACAATGTTACAATGCTCCTCCTATTTTTCAGACCGTTTAATGCTCCTCATATTTTTGACACCTTTTGAAGCTCTTCATATTTTTCACACCTTTTGAAGCTCTTCATATATTTCACACTTTTTCAAGCTCTTCATGTTTTTCAACACCACTTCATGCTTCTCCTATTTCTCAGACCGTTTCATGCTCATCTCTATTTGACAGCTTTTGAAGTTCTTCATATTTTTCACATCTTTTGAAACTATTCATATTTTTCACACCTTTTCAGGCTCTTCATGTTTTTCAACACCGCTTCATGCTTCTCCTATTTTTCAGACCGTTTCATGCTCCTCTCAATTCTGAAATCTTTTGAAGCTTTTCATATATTTCACACATTTTCAGGCTCTTAATATTTTTCAACACCACTTCATGCTCCTCCTATTTTTCAGACCGTTTCATGCTCATCTCATTTTTGACACCTTATAAAGCGCTTCATATTTTTCACACCTTTTCAAGCTCTTCATGTTTTTGAACACCGCTTCATGCTCCTCCTATATTTCAGACCGTTTCTTGCTCCTCATATTTTTGACACTTTTTGAAGCTCTTCATATTTTTCTCAACTTTTCAGGCTCTTCATGTTTTTCAACACCGCTTCATGATCATCCAATTTTTCAGACCGTTTCATGCTCCTCATATTTATGACATCTTTGAAGCTTTTCATATTTTTCACACCTTTTAGGCTCTTCATGTTTTTCAGCACCACTTCATGCTCCGCCTATTTCTCAGACAGTTTCATGCTCCACATATTGTGGACACCTTTTGAAGCTCTTCATATTTTTCACATCTTTTCAGGCTCTTCATGTTTTTCAACACCACTTCATGCTCTTCCTATTTTCCAAACCGTTACGTGCTCCTCATATTTTTGACAGCTTTTGAATCTCTTCATATATTTCACACCTTTTCAGGCTCTTCACGTTTTTCAACAACACTTCATGCTCCTCCTTCTTTTCAGACCATTTCATGTTCCTCATATTTTTGACACCTTTTGAAGCTCTTCATGTTTTTTACACCTTTTCAGGCTCTTCATGTTTTGCAACACGGCTTCATGCTCCTCTTATTTTTTAGACCGTTTCGTGCTCCTCATATTTTTCACACCTTTTGAATCTCTTCATAATTTTCACACATTTTCAGGCTCTTCATGTTTTTCAACAACGCTTCATGCTCCTCCTATTTTTCAGACCGTTTCATGCTCCTCATGTATTTCACACATTTTGCAGCTCTTCATATTTTTCACACCTTTTCAGGCTTCTCATCTTTTTGAACACCGTTTCATGCTCCTACTGTTTTTCAGACCGTTTCATGCTCCTTATATTTTTGAAACCTTTTGAAGCTCTTCATATTTTTCACACCTTTTCAGGCTCTTCATGTTTTTCAACACCGCTTCATGCTCCTCCTATTTTTCAGACCTTTTCATGCTGCTCATATTTTTGACACCTTTTTAAGCTCTTCATATTTTTCACACCTTTTCAGGTTCTTCAATTTTTTCAACAATGTTACAATGCTCCTCCTATTTTACAGACCGTTTCATGCTCATCTCATTTTTGACAGCTTTTGAAGTTCTTCATATTTTTCACATCATTTGAAACTATTCATATTTTTCACACCTTTTCAGGCTCTTCATGTTTTTCAACACCGCTTTATGCTCCTCCTATTTTTCAGACCGTTTCATGCTCCTCTCATTTCTGAAATCTTTTGAAGCTCTTCATATATTTCACACATTATCAGGCTCTTAATGTTTTTCAACACCACTTCATGCTCCTCCTATTTTTCAGACCGTTTCATGCTCATCTCATTTTTGACACCTTCTGAAGCGCTTCATAGTTTTCATAAATTTTCAGGCTCTTCATATTTTTGAACTCCCCTTCATGCTCCTCCTATTTTTCATACCGTTTCATGCTCCTCATATTTTTGACACCTTTTGAAGCTCTTCATATTTTTCACACCTTTTCAGGCTCTTCATGTTTTTCAACACCGCTTCATGCTCCTCCTATTTTTCAGACCGTTTCATGCTCCTCATGTATTTCACACCTTTTGAAGCTCTTCATATTTTTCCCACCTTTTCAGGCTCTTCATGTTTTTGAACACCGTTTCATGCTCCTCATATTTTTCAGACTGTTTCATGCTCCTCATATTTTTGACACCTTTTGAAGCTCTTCATATTTTTCACACCTTTTCAGGCTCTTCATGTTTTTCAACACCGCTTCATGATCCTCCTATTTTTCATACCGTTTCATGCTCCTCATATTTTTGACACCTTTTGTAGCTCTTCATATTTTTCACACCTTTTCAGGCTCTTCATGTTTTTCAACACCGTTTCATGCTCCTCCTATTTTCAGACAGTTTCTTGCTCCTCATAATTTTAACACCTTGGAATGTCTTCATATTTTTCACACCTTTTCAAGCTGTTCATATTTTTCACACCTTTTCAGGCCCTTCATGTTTTTCTACACCGCATCATGCTCCTCCTATTTTTCAGACTGTTTCATGCTCCTCTTATTTTTGACACCTTTTGAAGCTCTTCATATTTTTCACAACTTTTCAGGCTCTTCATGTTTTTCTACACCGCTTCATGCTCCTCCTATTTTTCAGACCATTTCATGCTCATCTCATTCTTGACACTTTTTTCAGCTCTTCATATTTTTCACACGTTTTAAGGCTCTTCATATTTTTCAACACCGCTTCATGATCCTCCTATTTTTCAGACCGTTTTATGCTCCTCATGTATTTCACACCTTTGAAGCTCTTCATATTTTTCAGACCTTTTCAGACTCTTCATATTTTTGAACACGGTTTCATGCTCCTCCTATTTTTCAGAACGTTTCATGCTCCTCATATTTTTACACCTTTGGAAGCTCTTCACATTTTTCACACCTTTTCAGGCTCTTCATGTTTTACAACACCGCTTCTTAATCCTCCTATTTTTCAGAACGTTTCATGCTCATCTCATTTTTGACACCTCAGGAAGCTCTTCATATTTTTCACACCTTTTGAAGCTCTTCATATTTTTCACAACTTTTCAGGCTCTTCATATTTTTCAACACCGCTTCATGATCGTCCTGTTTTTCAGACCATTTCATGCTCCTCATATTATTGACAGCTTTTGAAGCTCTTCATATTTTTCACACCTTTTCAGGCTCTTCATGTTTATGAACACCGTTTCATGCTCCTCCTATTTTTCAGACCGTTTCATGCTGCTCATATTGTTGACACTTTTTGAAGCTCTTCATATTTTTCACACCTTTTCAGGCTCTTCATGTTTTTCAACACCGCTTCATGCTCCTCTTATTTTTCAGACCTTTTCATTCTCCTCATATTTTTGACACCTTTTGAAGCTCTTCATATTTTTCACACCTTTTCAGGCTCTTCAATTTTTTCAACAATGTTACAATGCTCCTCCTATTTTTCAGACCGTTTAATGCTCCTCATATTTTTGACACCTTTTGAAGCTCTTCATATTTTTCACACCTTTTGAAGCTCTTCATATATTTCACACTTTTTCAAGCTCTTCATGTTTTTCAACACCACTTCATGCTTCTCCTATTTCTCAGACCGTTTCATGCTCATCTCTATTTGACAGCTTTTGAAGTTCTTCATATTTTTCACATCTTTTGAAACTATTCATATTTTTCACACCTTTTCAGGCTCTTCATGTTTTTCAACACCGCTTCATGCTTCTCCTATTTTTCAGACCGTTTCATGCTCCTCTCAATTCTGAAATCTTTTGAAGCTTTTCATATATTTCACACATTTTCAGGCTCTTAATATTTTTCAACACCACTTCATGCTCCTCCTATTTTTCAGACCGTTTCATGCTCATCTCATTTTTGACACCTTATAAAGCGCTTCATATTTTTCACACCTTTTCAAGCTCTTCATGTTTTTGAACACCGCTTCATGCTCCTCCTATATTTCAGACCGTTTCTTGCTCCTCATATTTTTGACACTTTTTGAAGCTCTTCATATTTTTCACACCTTTTCAGGTTTTCCATGTTTTTGAACCCCGCTTCATGATCCTCCTTTTTTTCAGACCGTTTCATGCTCCTCGTATTTTTGACACCTTTTGAAGCTCTTCATATTTTTCACACCTTCAGGCTCTTCATGTTTTTCAACACCACTTCATGCTCTTCCCATTTTTCAGACCGTTTCATGCTCCTCATATTTTTCATACCTTTTCAGGCTCTTCATATTTTTCAAAACTTTTCAGGCTCTTCATGTTTTTCAACACAGCTTCATGCTCCTCCTATTTTTGAGATGCTTTCATTCTCCTCATATTTTTGACACTGTTAGAAGCTCTTCATATATTTCACACCTTTTCAGTGTCTTCTTTTTTTTCAACACCACTTCATGCTACTCCTATTTTTCAGACAGTTTCATGCTCTTCTCATTTTTGACACGTTTTGAGGCTCTTCATATTTTTCAAACCTTTTCAGGCTTTTCATGTTTTTAAACACCGCTTCATGCTCCTCCTATTTTTCAGACCGTTTCATGCTGCTCATATTTTTGACACCTTTCGAAGCTGTCATATTTTTCACAAATTTTCAGGCTCTTCCTCTTTTTGAACACCGTTTCATGCTCCTCCTATTTTTCAGACCATTTCATGATCCTCATGTATTTCACACCTTTTGAAGCTCTTCATATTTTTCACACGTTTTCAGGCTCTTCATGTTTGTCAACACCGCTTCATGCTTCTCCTATTTTTCAGACCGTTTCATGCTCCTCATGTATTTCACACCTTTTGAAGCTCTTCATATTTTTCACACGTTTTCAGGCTCTTCATGTTTTTGATCACCGCTTCATGATCCTCCTATTTTTCAGAACGTTTCATGCTCTTCATATTTTTGACACCTCTTGAAGCTCTTCATATTTTTCACACCTTTTCAGGCTCTTCATGTTTTTCCACACCACTTCATTCTTGTCCTATTTTTCAGACCATTTCATGCTCCTCATGAATTTCACACCTTTTGAAGCTCTTCATATTTTTCACACCTTTTCAGGCTCTTCATGTTTTTTATCACCTTTTCATGCTCCTATTTTTCAGACCGTTTCATGCTCATCTCATTTTTGACCCCTTTTGAAGCGTTTCATATTTTTCACAACTTTTTAGGCTCTTCATGTTTTTCAACACCGCTTCATGCTCCTCCTATTTTTCAGACCGTTTCATGCTCATCTCATTTTTGACACCTTTGAAGCTCTTCATATTTTTCAAAACTTTTCAGGCTCTTCATGTTTTTCAACACCGCTTCATGATCCTCCAATTTTTCAGACCATTTCAAGCTCCTCATATTTTTGACACCTTTTGAATCTCTTCATATATTTTACACATTTTCAGGCTCTTCATGTTTTTCAACACCACTTCATGCTCCTCCTTTTTCAGACCATTTCATGCTCATCTCATTTGTCACACTTTTTGAAGCTCTTCATATTTTTGACACCTTTTGAGCTCGTCATATTTTTCACACCTTTTGAGTCTCTTCATGTTTTTCACCACCGTTTCATGCTCCTCCTATAATTCAGACGGTTTCATGCTCCTCAAGTCTTCACTCCTTTTGAAGCTCTTCATAGTTTACACACCTTTTCAGGCTCTTCATGATTTTCAACCCCACTTCATGCTCCTCCGATTTTTCAGACCGTTTCATGCTCATCTCATTTTTGACACCTTTTGAAGCTGTTCATATTTTTCACACCTTTTCAGGCTCTTCATGTTTTGGAACACCGCTTCATGCTCCTCCTAATTTTCACACCTTTTGAAGCACTTCAAATTTTTCACATCTTTTCAGGCTCTTCATACTTTTGAACACGGTTTCCTGCTCCTCCTATTTTTCAGAACGTTTCATGCTTCTCTTATTTTTGACACGTTTTGAGGCTCTTCATATATTTCACACCTTTTCAGGCTCTTCATGTTTTTGAACACTGCTTCATGCTCCTCCTATTTTTCAGACCGTTTCATGCTCCTCATATTTTGACACCTTTTGAAGCTCTTCATATTTTTCACACCTTTTCATGCTCTTCATTTTTTTGAACACCGTTTCATGCTCCTCCTATATTTCAGACCGTTTCATGCTCCACATATTTTTGACACCTTTTGAAGCTCTTCATATTTTTCACCCCTTTTCAGGCTCTTCATGTTTTTCAACACAACTTCATGCCCCTCCTATTTTTCAGACCGTTTCATGCTCATCTCATTTTTGACAGCTTTTGAAGCTCTTCATATTTTTCAAACCTTTTGAGGCTCTTCATATTTTTCACACCTTTTCTGGCTCTTTAGGTTTTTGAACACCGTTTCATGAAGCTCCTATTTTTCAGACCGTTTCATGCTTCTCATATTTTTGACACGTTTTGAAGCTCTTCATATTTTTCTCACCTTTTCAGGCTCTTCATGGTTTTCAACACCGCTTCATTTTCCTCCTATTTTTCAGACCGTTTCATGCTCCCATATTTTTGACACCTTTTGAAGCTCTTCATATTTTTCACACGTTTTCAGGCCCTTCATGTTTTTCAACACCGCTTCATGATCCTCCAATTTTTCAGACCGTTTCATGGTCCTCATATTTGAGACATCTATTGAAGCTTTTCATATTTTTCACACCTTTTAGGCTCTTCATGATTTTCACACCATTTCAGGCTCTTCATGTTTTTGAACACGGCTTCATGCTCTTCCTATTTTTCAGACCGTTTCATGCTCCTCATATTTTTGACACCTTTTGAAGCTCTTCATATTTTACACACATTTACAGGCTCTTCATATATTTGAACAACGCTACATGCTCCTCCTATTTTTCAGACAGTTTCATCCTCCTCATGTATTTCACAACTTTTGAAGTTCTTCCTATTTTTCACACCTTTTCAGGCTCTTCATGTTTTTAAACACTGCTTCATGCTCCACCTATTTTTCAGACCGTTTCATTCTCCTCATATTTTTGACACCTTTTGAAGCTCTTCATATTTTTCACATCTTTTCAGGCTCTTCATGTTTTTCAACACAGCTTCATGCTCCTTCTATTTTTTTAGACCGTTTCTTGCCCCTATGTATTTCACACCTTTTGAAGCTCTTCATATTTTTCAAACCTTTTCAGGCCCTACGTGTTTTTCAAAACCGTTTCATGCTCCTCCTATTTTTCAGACCGTTTCATGCTCCTCATATTTTTGACCTCTTTTGAAGCTCTTAATATTTTTCACAACTTTTGAAGCTCTTCATATATTTTACAATTTTTCAGGTTCTTCATGTTTTTCAACACCACTTCATGCTCCTCCTTTTTTTCAGACCGTTTCATGCTAATCTAATTTTTGACACTTTTTGAAGCTCTTCATGTTTTTCACACCTTTTCAGGCTCTTCATGTTTTTAAACACCGCTTCATGCTCCTCCTATTTTTCAGACCGTTTCATGTTTCTCATGTATTTCACACCTTTTGAAGCTCTTCAATTTTCACACCTTTTCAGACTCTTCATGTTTTTGACACGGTTTCATGCTCCTCCTATTTTTCACACCGTTTCATGCTCCTCACATTTTTGACACCTTTTGAAGCTCTTCATATTTTTCTCAACTTTTCAGGCTCTTCATGTTTTTCAACACCGCTTCATGATCATCCAATTTTTCAGACCGTTTCATGCTCCTCATATTTATGACATCTTTGAAGCTTTTCATATTTTTCACACCTTTTAGGCTCTTCATGTTTTTCAGCACCACTTCATGCTCCGCCTATTTTTCAGACCGTTCATGCTCCTCATATTTTTTAAACAATTTGAAGCTCCTCCTATTTTCCACACGTTTTCAGGCTCTTCATGTTTTTCAACACCAAGTCATGCTCCTCCTATTTTTCAGACCGTTTCATGCTCCTCATATTTTTGACAATTTTGGAAGCTCTTCATATTTTTCACACCTTTTCAGGCTCTTCATGTTTTTCAACACCGCTATATGCTCCTACTAAATTTCAGACTGTTTCATGCTCCTCCTGTATTTCACACCTTTTGAAGCTCTTCATATTTTTCACACCTTTTCAGGCTCTTCATGTTTTTCAACACCACTTCATGTTCCTCCTATTATTCAGACCGTTTCATGCTCATCTCATTTTTGACACCTTTTGAAGCTCTTGATATTTTTCACACCTTTTGAAGCTCTTCATATTTTTCACACCTTTTCAGGCTCTTCATGTTTTTAAACACCGCTTCATGCTCATCCCATTTTTCAGACTGTTTCATGCTCCTCATATTTTTCACACGTTTTGAAGCTCTTCATATTTTTCACACCTTTTCAGTCTCTTCATGTTTTTGAACACAGCTTCATGCTCCTCCTATTTTTCAGACCGTTCATGCCCCTCATATTTTTGAAATGTTTTGAAGCTCTTCATATTTTTCACACCTTTTCAGGCTCTTTATGTTTTTCAACGCCGCTTCATGCTCCTAGTGTTTTTCAGACCGTTCATGCCCCTCATATTTTTGACACCTTTTGAAGCTCTTCATATTTTTCACACCTTTTCAGGCTCTTCATGTTTTTGAACTCCATTTCAGGCTCCTCCTCTTGTTCAGACCATTTCATGCTCCTCATATTTTTGACACATTTTCAAGCTCTTCATATTTTTCACACCTTTTCAGGCGCTTCCTGTTTTTCAACACCGCTACATGCTCCTCCTATTTTTCAGACCGTTACTTGCTCCTCATATTTTTGACACCTTTTGAAGCTCTTAATATTTTTCACATCTTTTCAGGCTCTTCATCTTTTTGAACTCCTTTTCAGGCTCCTCCTCTTGTTCAGACCATTTCATGCTCCTCATATTTTTGACACATTTTGAAGCTCTTCATATTTTTCACACCTTTTCAGGCGCTTCCTGTTTTTCAACACTGCTTCATGCTCCTCCTATTTTTCAGACCGTTTCATGCTCCTCATATTTTTGACACCTTTTGAAGCTCTTCATATTTTTCACACATTTTCAGGCTCTTCATGTTTTTCAACACTATTTCATGCTCCTCCATTTTTTCAGACCGTTTCAGGCTCCTCCTAATTTTCAGACGGTTTCATGCAATTCATATTTTTGACACCTTTTGAAGCTCTTCATATATTGCACACCTTTTCAGGCTCTTCATGTTTTTGAACACCGTTTCATGCTCCTCATATTTTTCAGACCATTTCATGCTCTTCATATTTTTCACACTTTTTGAAGCTCCTCATATTTTTCACACCTTTCAATGCTCTTCATATTTTTCAACACCATTTCATGCTCCTCCTATTTTTCAGACCGTTTAATGCTCCCCATAATTTTGACACCTTTTGAAGCGCTTCATAATTGTCACACTTTTTCAGGCTCTTCAAGTTTTTTAAATCCGCTTCATCCTCCTCCTATATTTCTGACCATGTCATGCTCCTCATATTTTTGACACCTTTTGAAGCTCTTCATATTTTTCACACCGTTTCATGCTCCTCCTATTTTTCAGACCGTTTCATGCTCCTCGTATTTCTGACACCATGTGAAGCTCTTCATATTTTTCAAAGCTTTTCATGCTGTTCATGTTTTTCAACACCCTTTCATTCTCCTCCTGTTTTTGAGACCGTTTCATGCTCCTCGTATTTCTGACACCTTGTGAAGATCTTCATATTTTTCACACCTTTTCAGGCGCTTCCTGTTTTTCAACACCGCTTCATGCTCTTCCTATTTTTCAGACCGTTTCATGCTCTCCATATTTTTGACACCTTTTGAAGCTCTTCATATTTTTCACACCTTTTCAGGCTCTTCATGTTTTTGAACTCCTTTTCAGGCTCCTCCTCTTGTTCAGACCATTTCATGCTCCTCATATTTTTGACACATTTTCAAGCTCTTCATATTTTTCACACCTTTTCAGGCGCTTCCGGTTTTTCAACACCGCTTCATGCTCCTCCTATTTTTAAGACCGTTTCATGCTCCTCATATTTTGATACCTTTTGAAGCTCTTCATATTTTTCACACCTTTTCACTCTCTTCATGTTTGTTTAAACCGTTTCTTGCTCTTCCTATTTTTCAGACCGTTTCTTGCTCCTCATATTTTTGTCACCTTTTGAAGCTCTTCATATTCTTCACACCTTTTGAGGCTCTTCATGTTTTTCAACACCGCTTCATGCTCCTCCTATTTTTCAGACCGTTTCTTGCAACTCATATTTTTGACACCTTTTGAAGCTCTTCATATTCTTCACACCTTTTGAGGCTCTTCATGTTTTTCAACACCACTTCATGCCCCTCCTATTTTTCAGACCGTTTCATGCTCCTCATATTTGTGACATCTTTTGAAGCTCGTAATATTTTTCACAAGTTTTCATGCTCTTCATGTTTTTCTTCACCGCTTCATGCTCCTCCTATATTTCAGCCCGTTTCATGCTGCTCATATTTTGATACCTTTTGAAGCTCTTCATATTGTTCACACCTTTTCACTCTCTTCATGTTTGTTAAAACCGTTTCTTGCTCCTCCTATTTTTCAGACCGTTTCTTGCTCCTCATATTATTGACACCTTTTGAAGCTCTTCATATTCTTCACACCTTTTGAGGCTCTTCATGTTTTTCATCACCGCTTCATACTCCTCGTGTTTTTCAGACCGTTTCATGCTCCTCATATTTTCAACACCTTTTGAAGCTCTTCATATTTTCCACTCATTTTCAGGCTCTTCACGTTTTCAACACCGTTTCATGGTAATCCTATTTTTCAGAGCGTTTCATACTCTTCATATTTTTGACACCTTTGAAGCTCATCATATTTTTCACACGTTTTCATGCTCTTCATGTTTTTCTTCACCGCTTCATGCTCATCCTATATTTCAGCCCGTTTCATGCTCTTCATATTTTGATACCTTTTGAAGCTCTTCATATTTTTCACACCTTTTCACGCTCTTCATGTTTTTCAACACCGCTTCATGCACCTCCTATTTTTCAGACCTTTCCATGCTCCTCATATTTTTGACACCTTTTGAAGCTCTTCATATTTTTCACACCTTTTCAGGCTCTTCATGTTTTTCAACACCACTTCATGCTCCTCCTATTTTTCAGACCGTTTCATGCTCCTCATATTTTTGACACATTTTGAAGCTCTTCATATTTTTCACACCTTTTCAGGCTCTTCATGTTTTTGAACACCTCTTCATGCTCCTTCTATTTTCAAACCGTTTCATGCTCCTCATTTCTTTGAGACATTTTGACGCTCTTCATATTTTTCACACCTTTTGTGGATCTTCATGTTTTTGAACACAGTTTATGCTCCTCATATTTTTCACACATTTTCATGCTCTTCATATTTTTCACACCTTTTCAGGCTCTTCAGGTTTTTGAACACCGTTTCATGCTCCTCCTATTTTTCAGACCGTTTCCTGCTCCTCATATATTTGACATCTTTTGAAGCTCTTCTTATTTTTCACACTTTTTCATGCTTTTCATGTTTTTCAACACCGTTTCAGGCTCCTCCTATGTTCAGACCGTTTCATGCTCCTCATATATTTGACACCTTTTAAAGCTCTTCATATATTTCACACCTTTTCAGGCTCTTCATGTTTTTGAACACCGTTTCATGCTCCTCCTATTTTTCAGACCGTTTCCTGCTCCTCATATATTTGACATCTTTTGAAGCTCTCCTTATTTTTCACACTTTTTCATGCTTTTCATGTTTTTCAACACCGTTTCATGCTCCTCCTATGTTCAGACCGTTTCGTGCTCCTCATATATTTGACACCTTGTGAAGCTCTTCATATTCTTCACACCTTTTCAGGCTCTTCATGATTTTGAACACCGCTTCATGCTCCTCCTATTTTTCAGAACGTTTCATGCGCCTCCTATTTTTCAGACTGTTTCATGCTCCTCATATTTTTGACACCTTTTGAAGTTCTTCATATTTTTCACCTCATTTCAGGCTCTTCATATTTTTAAACACCACTTCTTACTCCTCCTATTTTCAGACCGTTTCATGCACCTCATATTTTTGACACCTTTTGAAGCTCTTCATATTTTTCAGACCTTTTCAGTCTCTTCATGTTTTTCAACACCGCCTCATGCTCCTCCTTTTTTCAGAACGTTTCATGCTGTTAATATTTTTGTCACCTTTTGAAGCTCTTCATATTTTTAACCCCTTTCATTGTCTTCATGTTTTTCAGCACAGCTTCATGCTCGTACTATTTTTGAGACCGTTTCATGCTCCTCATATTTTTGACACCTTCTGAAGCTCATCATATTTTTCACAGGTTTTCATGCTCTTCATCTTTTTCAAACCGTTTCATTCTCATACTATTTTTCAGACAGTTTCATGCTCCTATATATTTGACACCTTTTGAAACTCTTCATATATTTCACACCTTTTCAGGCTCTTCATGTTTCTCAACACTGTTTCATGCTCCTCCTATTTTTCAGACCGTTTCATGCTTCTTTTATTTTTGACACCTTTTGAAGCGCTTCATAATTTTCACACCTTTTCAGGGTCTTCTTCTTTTGCAGCACCACTTCATGCTCCTCTTATTTTTTAGACCGTTTCATGCTCCTCATATTTTTGACACCTTTTGAAGCTCTTCATATTTTACACACCTTTCCTGGTTCTTCTTGTTTTTGAACACTGTTTCATGCTCCTCCTTTTTTTCAGACCGTTTCTTGCTGCTCATATTTTGACACCTTTTGAAGCTCTCCATATTTTTCACACCTTTTCAGGCTCTTCATATTTTTCAACACAACCTCATGCTCCTCATATTTTTCAGACCGTTTCATGCTCCTCATATTTTTGACACCTTTTGAAGCTCTTCCTATTTTTCACAACTTTTCAGGCTCTTCATGTTTTTGAAAACCACTTCATTCTCCTCCTATTTTTCAGATCGTTTCATGCTCCTCATATTTTTGACACCTTTTGAAGCTCTTCATATATTTCACACCTTTTCAGGCTCTTCACGTTCTTTAACACCGATTCATGCTCCTCCTACTTTTCAGACCGTTTCATGCTCCTCATATTTTGACACCTTTTGAAGCTCTTCATGTTTTTCAACACCGTTTCATGCTCCTCCTATATTTAAGACCGTTTCCTGCTCCTCATATTTTTCACACCTTTTGAAGCTTTTCATATTTTTCACAGCTTTTCAGGTTCTTCATGTTTTTCAACACCGCTTAATGCTCCTCCTATTTTTCAGACCGATTCATGCTCCTCATATTTTTGACACCTTTTGAAGCTCTTCATATTTTTCACATCTTTTCAGGCTCTTCATGTTTTTCACAATGCTTCATGCTCCTCCTATTTTTCAGACCGTTTCATGCTCCTCATATTTTTGACACCTTTTGAATCTCTTCATATTTTTCACACCTTTTCAGGCTCTTCATGTTTTTCAACACCACTTCATGCTCCTACTATTTTTCAGACCGTTTCCTGCTCCTCATATTTTTGACACCTTTTGAAGCTCTTCATATTTTTCACCCCATTTCAGGCTCTTCATATTTTTAAACACCACTTCTTACTCCTCCTATTTTCAGACCGTTTCATGCACCTCATATTTCTGACACCTTTTGAAGCTCTTCATATTTTTCACACCTTTTCAGGCTCTTCATGTTTTTCAACACCGTTTCATGCTCCTCCTATATTTAAGACCGTTTCATGCTCCTCATATTTTTGACACCTTTTGAAGCTCTTCATATTTCTCTCACCTTTTCAGGCTCTTTAGATTTTTGAACACCACTTCATGCTCCTCCAATTTTTAAGAAGGTTTCTTGCTCCTCATATTTTTGACACGTTTAGAAGCTCTTCATATTTTTCACACCTTTTCAGGCTCTTCATATTTTTCACACCTTTCACTCTCTTCATGTTTTTCAACACCGCTTCATGCTCCTCCTATTTTTCACACTGTTTCATACTCCTCATATTTTTGACACGATTTGAAGCTCTTCATATTTTTCACACCTTTTCAGGCTCTTCATGTTTTTCAAGACTACTTCATGCTCCTCCTATTTTTCAGACCGTTTTATTCTACTCATATGTTTCACACCTTTTTCAAACTCTTCATGTTTTTCAACACCACTTCATGCTCCTCCTATTTTTAAGACCGCTTCATGCTCCTCATATTTTTGACACCTTTTGAAGCTCTTCATATTTTTCACACCTTTTCAGGCTCTTCAAGTTTTTGAACACCGTTTCTTGCTGCTACTATTTTTCAGACCTTTCATTCTCCAAATATTTAATGACACTTTTTGAAGCCTTTCATATTTTTCACACCTTTTCAGGCTCTTCTTGTTTTTCAACACCACTTCATGCTCCTCTTATTTTTCAGACCGTTTCAAGCTCCTCATATTTTTGACACCTTTTGAAGCTCTTCATATTATTCACAACTTTCCAGAATCTTCATGTTTTTGAACACCGCTTCATGCTCCTCCTATTTTTCAGACCGTTTCATGCTGCTCATATTTTGACAACTTTTGAAGCTCTTCATATTTTTCACACCTTTTCTGTCTCTGCATATTTTGAACACCGCTTCATGCTCCTCCTATTTTTCAGAACGTTTCATGAACCTCATATTTTTGACACCTTTTGAAGCTTTTCATATTTTTCACACCTTTTCAGGCTCTTCATGTTTTTGAACACTGCTTCATGCTCCTCCTATTTTTCAGACCGTTTCATTCTCCTCATGTATTTCACACCTTTTGAAGCTCTTCATATTTTTCACACCTTTTGAAGCTCTTCATATATTTCACACCTTTTGAAGCTCTTCATGTTTTTCAACACCTCTTCCTGCTCCTCCTATTTTTCAGACCGTTCATGCTCCTCATATTTTTTAAACAATTTGAAGCTCCTCCTATTTTCCACACGTTTTCAGGCTCTTCATGTTTTTCAACACCAAGTCATGCTCCTCCTATTTTTCAGACCGTTTCATGCTCCTCATATTTTTGACAATTTTGGAAGCTCTTCATATTTTTCACACCTTTTCAGGCTCTTCATGTTTTTCAACACCGCTATATGCTCCTACTAAATTTCAGACTGTTTCATGCTCCTCCTGTATTTCACACCTTTTGAAGCTCTTCATATTTTTCACACCTTTTCAGGCTCTTCATGTTTTTCAACACCACTTCATGTTCCTCCTATTACTCAGACCGTTTCATGCTCATCTCATTTTTGACACCTTTTGAAGCTCTTGATATTTTTCACACCTTTTGAAGCTCTTCATATTTTTCACACCTTTTCAGGCTCTTCATGTTTTTAAACACCGCTTCATGCTCATCCCATTTTTCAGACTGTTTCATGCTCCTCATATTTTTCACACGTTTTGAAGCTCTTCATATTTTTCACACCTTTTCAGTCTCTTCATGTTTTTGAACACAGCTTCATGCTCCTCCTATTTTTCAGACCGTTCATGCCCCTCATATTTTTGAAATGTTTTGAAGCTCTTCATATTTTTCACACCTTTTCAGGCTCTTTATGTTTTTCAACGCCGCTTCATGCTCCTAGTGTTTTTCAGACCGTTCATGCCCCTCATATTTTTGAAATATTTTGAAGCTCTTCATATTTTTCACACCTTTTCAGGCTCTTCATGTTTTTCAACACCGCTATATGCTCCTACTAAATTTCAGACTGTTTCATGTTCCTCATATTTTTCACACATTTTGAAGCTCTTCATATTTTTCACACCTTTTCAGGCTCTTCATGTTTTTCAACACCACTTCATGTTCCTCCTATTATTCAGACCATTTCATGCTCATCTCATTTTTGACACCTTTTGAAGTTCTTCATATATTTCACACCTTTTGAAGCTCTTCAAATTTTTCACACCTTTTCAGGATCTTCATGTTTTTAAACACCGCTTCATGCTCCTCCCATTTTTCAGAACTTTTCATGCTCCTCATGTATTTCACACCATTTGAAGCACTTCATATTTTTCACACCTTTTCAGTCTCTTCATGTTTTTCAACACCACTTCATGTTCCTCCTATTATTCAGACCGTTTCATGCTCATCTCATTTTTGACACCTTTTGAAGCTCTTCATATTTTTCACACCTTTTCAAGCTCTTCATGTTTTTCAACACTGCTTCATGCTCCTCCTATTTTTCAGACCGTTTCATGCTCCTCATATTTTTCACACGCTTTGAAGCTCTTCATATTTTTCACACCTTTTCAGGCTCTTCATGTTTTTCAACACCGCATCATGCTCCTCCTATTTTTCAGACTGTTTCATGCTCCTCATATTTTTCACACGTTTTTGAAGCTCTTCATATTTTTCACACCTTTTCAGTCACTTCATGTTTTTGAACACAGCTTCCTGCTCCTCCTATTTTTCAGACCCTTCATGCGCCTCATATTTTTGAAATATTTTGAAGCTCTTCATATTTTTCACACCTTTTCAGGCTCTTCATATTTTTCACACCTTTTCAGGCTCTTCATGTTTTTGAACACCGCTTCATGCTCCTCCTATTTTTCTGACCGTTTCATGATCCTCATATTTTTGACACCTTTTGAAGCTCCTCCTATTTTTCACACGTTTTCAGGCTCTTCATGTTTTTCAACACCGTTTCATGCTCCTCCTATTTTTCCTACCGTTTCATGCTCCTCCTATTTTTCAGACCGTTTCATGCTCCTCATATTTTTGACAATTTTGGAAGCTCTTCATATTTTTCACACCTTTTCAGGCTCTTCATGTTTTTCAATACCGCTATATGCTTCTACTAAATTTCAGACTGTTTCATGCTCCTCATGTATTTCACACCTTTTGAAGCTCTTCGTATTTTTCACACCTTTTCAGGCTCTCCATGTTTTTCAATACCACTTCATGTTCCTCCTATTATTCAGACCGTTTCATGCTCATCTCATTTTTGACACCTTTTGAAGCTCTTGATATTTTTCACACCTTTTGAAGCTCCTCATATTTTTCACACCTTTTCTGGCTCTTCATGTTTTTAAACACCGCTTCATGCTCCTCCCTTTTTTCAGACTGTTTCATGCTCCTCATATTTTTCACACGTTTTTGAAGCTCTTCATATTTTTCACACCTTTTCAGTCTCTTCATGTTTTTGAACACAGCTTCATGCTCCTCCTATTTTTCAGACCGTTCATGCCCCTCATATTTTTGAAATATTTTGAAGCTCTTCATATTTTTCACACCTTTTCAGGCTCTTTATGTTTTTCAACGCCGCTTCATGCTCCTAGTGTTTTTCAGACCGTTCATGCTCCTCATATTTTTGACACCTTTTCAAGCTCTTCATATGTTTCACACCTTTTCAGGCTCTTCATGTTTTTCAACACCGCTTCATGCTCCTCCTATTTTCAGACCGTTTCATGCTCCTCATATTTTTGACACCTTTTGAAGCTCTTCATATGTTTCAGACCTTTTCAGGCTCTTCATGTTTTTCAACACCGCTTCATGCTCCTCCTATTTTTCAGAACGTTTCATGCTCTTCATATTTTAGACACCTTTTGAGGCTCTTCATATTTCTCATACCTTTTCAGGCTCTCCATATTTTTGAACACCGCTTCGTGCTCCTCCTAATTTTGAGACGGTTTCATGCTCCTCATATTTATGACACATTTTGAAGCTCTTCATATTATTCACTCCTTTTCAGGCTCTTCATGGTTTTGAACACCGCTTTATGCTCCTCCTATTTTTCAGACCGTTTCATGCTCTTCATATTTTTCACACCTTTTGAAGCTCTTCATATTTTTCACACCTTTTCAGGCTCATCATGTTTTTCCACACCGCTTCATGCTCCTTCTATTTTTCAAAACGTTTCATGTTCCTCATATTTTTGACACCTTTTGAAGCTCTTCCTTTTTTTCACACCTTTTCATGCTCTTCATGTTTCTAACACCGTTTCATGCTTCTCCTATTTTTCAGACCGTTTAATGCTCCTCATATTTTTCACACCTTTTGAATCTCTTTATATTTGTCACACCTTTTCAGGCTCTTCTTGTTTTTCAACACCGCTTCATGCTCCTCCTATTTTTCAGACCGTTTAATGCTCCTCATATTTTTCACACCTTTTGAATCTCTTTATATTTGTCACACCTTTTCAGGCTCTTCAAGTTTTTCAACACCGTTTCATGCTCCTCGTATTTTTCAGACCGTTTCATGCTCCTCATATTTTTGACACCTTTTGAAGCTATTCCTATTTTCCACACCTTTTCAGCCTCTTCATGTTTTAGAACACCGCTTCATGCTCCTTCTATTTTTCATAACGTTTCATGTTCCTCTCATTTTCACACCTTTTGAAGCTCTTCATATTTTTCACAACTTTTGAAGCTCTTCATATTTTTCACACCTTTTCAGGCTCTTCATGTTTTGGAGCACACCTTCATGCTCCTCCCATTTTTCAGACCGTTTCATGCTCCTCATGTATTTCACACCACTTGAAGCACTTCATATTTTTCACACATTTTCAGTCTCTTCATGTTTTTCAACACCACTTCATGTTCCTCCTATTATTCAGAACGTTTCATGCTCATCTCATTTTTGACACCTTTTGAAGCTCTTGATATTTTTCACACTTTTTGAAGCTCTTCATATTTTTCACACCTTTTCAGGATCTTCATGTTTTTAAACACCGCTTCATGCTCCCCCTATTTTTCAGACCTGTTCATGCTCCTCATATTTTTCAAATCTTTTGAAGCTCTTCATATTTTTCACACCGTTCCAGGCTCTCCATGTTTTTGAACACCGCTTCATGCTTCTACTATTTTACAGACCGTTTCATTCTCCTCATGTATTTCACACCGTTTGAAGCTCTTCCTATTTTTCAAAACTTTTCAGGCTCTTCATGTTTTTCAACACCTTTTCATGCTCCTCCTCTTTTTCAGACTGTTTCAAGCTCCTCATATTTTGACACCTTTTGAAGCTCTTCGTATTTTTCACAGCTTTTCAGTCTCTTCATGTTTTACAACAGCGCATCATGCTCCACCTATTTTTCAGACTGTTTCATGCTCCTCATATTTTTGACACCTTTTGAAGCTCTTCATATTTTTCACACCTTTTCAAGCTCTTCATGTTTTTCAACACTGCTTCATGCTCCTCCTATTTTTCAGACCGTTTCATGCTCCTCATATTTTTCACACGTTTTGAAGCTCTTCATATTTTTCACACCTTTTCAGGCTCTTCATGTTTTTCAACACCGCATCATGCTCCTCCTATTTTTCAGACTGTTTCATGCTCCTCATATTTTTCACACGTTTTTGAAGCTCTTCATATTTTTCACACCTTTTCAGTCACTTCATGTTTTTGAACACAGCTTCATGCTCCTCCTATTTTTCAGACCCTTCATGCCCCTCATATTTTTGAAATATTTTGAAGGTCTTCATATTTTTCACACCTTTTCAGGCTCTTCATGTTTTTCACACCTTTTCAGGCTCTTCATGTTTTTGAACACCGCTTCATGCTCCTCCTATTTTTCTGACCGTTTCATGCTCCTCATATTTTTGACACCTTTTGAAGCTCCTCATATTTTTCACACGTTTTCAGCCTCTTCATGTTTTGCAACACCGTTTCATGCTCCTCCTATTTTTCCTACCGTTTCATGCTCCTCCTATTTTTCAGACCGTTTCATGCTCCTCATATTTTTGACAATTTTGGAAGCTCTTCATATTTTTCACACCTTTTCAGGCTCTTCATGTTTTTCAACACCGCTATATGCTCCTGCTAAATTTCAGACTGTTTCATGCTCCTCCTGTATTTCACACCTTTTGAAGCTCTTCATATTTTTCACACCTTTTCAGGCTCTTCATGTTTTTCAACACCACTTCATGTTCCTCCTATTATTCAGACCGTTTCATGCTCATCTCATTTTTGACACCTTTTGAAGCTCTTGATATTTTTCACACCTTTTGAAGCTCTTCATATTTTTCACACCTTTTCAGGCTCTTCATGTTTTTAAACACCGCTTCATGCTCATCCCATTTTTCAGACTGTTTCATGCTCCTCATATTTTTCACACGTTTTGAAGCTCTTCATATTTTTCACACCTTTTCAGTCTCTTCATGTTTTTGAACACAGCTTCATGCTCCTCCTATTTTTCAGACCGTTCATGCCCCTCATATTTTTGAAATGTTTTGAAGCTCTTCATATTTTTCACACCTTTTCAGGCTCTTTATGTTTTTCAACGCCGCTTCATGCTCCTAGTGTTTTTCAGACCGTTCATGCCCCTCATATTTTTGAAATATTTTGAAGCTCTTCATATTTTTCACACCTTTTCAGGCTCTTCATGTTTTTCAACACCGCTATATTCTCCTACTAAATTTCAGACCGTTTCATGCTCCTCATATTTTTGACAATTTTGGAAGCTCTTCATATTTTTCACACCTTTTCAGGCTCTTCATGTTTTTCAACAGCGCTATATGCTCCTACTAAATTTCAGACTGTTTCATGTTCCTCATATTTTTCACACCTTTTCAGGCTCTTCATGTTTTTCAACACCACTTCATGTTCCTCCTATTATTCAGACCATTTCATGCTCATCTCATTTTTGACACCTTTTGAAGTTCTTCATATATTTCACACCTTTTGAAGCTCTTCATATTTTTCACACCTTTTCAGGATCTTCATGTTTTTAAACACCGCTTCATGCTCCTCCCATTTTTCAGAACTTTTCATGCTCCTCATGTATTTCACACCATTTGAAGCACTTCATATTTTTCACACCTTTTCAGTCTCTTCATGTTTTTCAACACCGCTTCATGTTCCTCCTATTATTCAGACCGTTTCATGCTCATCTCATTTTTGACACCTTTTGAAGCTCTTCATATTTTTCACACCTTTTCAAGCTCTTCATGTTTTTCAACACTGCTTCATGCTCCTCCTATTTTTCAGACCGTTTCATGCTCCTCATATTTTTCACACGCTTTGAAGCTCCTCATATTTTTCACAGCTTTTCAGGCTCTTCATGTTTTTCAACACCGCATCATGCTCCTCCTATTTTTCAGACTGTTTCATGCTCCTCATATTTTTCACACGTTTTTGAAGCTCTTCATATTTTTCACACCTTTTCAGTCACTTCATGTTTTTGAACACAGCTTCATGCTCCTCCTATTTTTCAGACCGTTTCATGCTCCTCATATTTTTGACACTTTTTGAAACTCTTCATATTTTTCACACCTTTTCAGGCTCTTCATGTTTTGAACAAAACTTCATGCTCCTCCTATTTTTCAGACAGTTTCATTTTCCTCATATTTTTGACACCTTTTTAAGCTCTTCATATATTTCACACCTTTTCAGGCTCTTTATGTTTTTGAACACCGTTTCATGCTCCTCCTATTTGTCTGACCGTTTCATGCTCCTCATATTTTTGACACCTTTTCAAGCTCTTCATGTATTTCACAGCTTTTCAGTCTCTTCATGGTTTTGAACAGCGTTTCATGCTCCTCCTATTTTTCAGACCGTTTCATGCTCCTCATATTTTTCACTCCTTTTTAGGCTCTGCATATTGTTCACACCTTTTCAGGATCTACATGTTTGTCAACACCGTTTCATTCTCCTCCTATATGAGACCGTTTCAAGCTCCTCATATTTTTGACACCTTTTGAAGCTCTTCATATATTTCTCACATTTTCAGTCTCTTCATGGTTTTGAACACCGTTTCATGCTCCTCATTTTTTTCAAACCTTTTGATGCTTTTCATATTTTTCACACATTTTCAGGCTCTTCATGTTTTTGAACATGGTTTCATGCTTCTCCTATTTTTCAGACCGTTTCATGCACCTCATATTTATGACACCTTTTGAAGCTCTTCATATTTTTCACAAATTTTCAGTATCTTCAATTTTTTGAACACCGTTTCATGCTCCTGATATTTGTCAGACCTTTTGAAGCTCTTCATATTTTTCACAAATTTTCAGGTTCTTCATGTTTTTGAACACCATTTCATGATCCTCCTATTTTTCAGACCGTGTCATGCTCCTCTTAATTTTGACACCTTTAGGGCTCTTCATATTTTACACACCTTTTCGGGCTCTTCATGTTTTGAACACTGCTTCATACTCCCCCTATTTTTCAGACTGTTCCCTGCTCTTCATATTTCTGACACTTTTTGAAGCTCTTCATATTTTTCACACATTTTCAGGCTCTTCATGTTTTTGAACATGGTTTCATGCTTCTCCTATTTTTCAGACCGTTTCATGCTCCTCATATTTTTGACACCTTTTGAAGCTCTTCATAGTTTTCACACATTTTGAAGCTCTTCATATTTTTCACACCTTTTCAGGCTCTTCATGTTTTTGAACACCATTTCATGCTCCTCCTATTTTTGACACCTTATGGAACTCCTCATATTTTTCACACCTTTTCAGGCTCTTCATGTTTTTGAACACCGTTTTATGTTACTCCTATTTTTCTGACCGTTTCATGCTCCTCATATTTTTGACAACTTTTGAAGCTCTTCATATTTTTCATACCTTTTCAGGCTCTTCATGTGTTCAACAACGCTTCATGCTCCTCCTATTTTTAAGACCGCTTCATGCTCCTCATATTTTTGACACCTTTTGAAGCTCTTCATATTTTTCACACCTTTTCAGGCTCTTCAAGTTTTTGAACACCGTTTCTTGCTGCTACTATTTTTCAGACCTTTCATTCTCCAAATATTTAATGACACTTTTTGAAGCCTTTCATATTTTTCACACCTTTTCAGGCTCTTCTTGTTTTTCAACACCACTTCATGCTCCTCTTATTTTTCAGACCGTTTCATGCTCCTCATATTTTTGACACCTTTTGAAGCTCTTCATATTATTCACAACTTTCCAGAATCTTCATGTTTTTGAACACCGCTTCATGCTCCTCCTATTTTTCAGACCGTTTCATGCTGCTCATATTTTGACAACTTTTGAAGCTCTTCATATTTTTCACACCTTTTCTGTCTCTGCATATTTTGAACACCGCTTCATGCTCCTCCTATTTTTCAGAACGTTTCATGAACCTCATATTTTTGACACCTTTTGAAGCTTTTCATATTTTTCACACCTTTTCAGGCTCTTCATGTTTTTGAACACTGCTTCATGCTCCTCCTATTTTTCAGACCGTTTCATTCTCCTCATGTATTTCACACCTTTTGAAGCTCTTCATATTTTTCACACCTTTTGAAGCTCTTCATATATTTCACACCTTTTGAAGCTCTTCATGTTTTTCAACACCTCTTCCTGCTCCTCCTATTTTTCAGACCGTTCATGCTCCTCATATTTTTTAAACAATTTGAAGCTCCTCCTATTTTCCACACGTTTTCAGGCTCTTCATGTTTTTCAACACCAAGTCATGCTCCTCCTATTTTTCAGACCGTTTCATGCTCCTCATATTTTTGACAATTTTGGAAGCTCTTCATATTTTTCACACCTTTTCAGGCTCTTCATGTTTTTCAACACCGCTATATGCTCCTACTAAATTTCAGACTGTTTCATGCTCCTCCTGTATTTCACACCTTTTGAAGCTCTTCATATTTTTCACACCTTTTCAGGCTCTTCATGTTTTTCAACACCACTTCATGTTCCTCCTATTACTCAGACCGTTTCATGCTCATCTCATTTTTGACACCTTTTGAAGCTCTTGATATTTTTCACACCTTTTGAAGCTCTTCATATTTTTCACACCTTTTCAGGCTCTTCATGTTTTTAAACACCGCTTCATGCTCATCCCATTTTTCAGACTGTTTCATGCTCCTCATATTTTTCACACGTTTTGAAGCTCTTCATATTTTTCACACCTTTTCAGTCTCTTCATGTTTTTGAACACAGCTTCATGCTCCTCCTATTTTTCAGACCGTTCATGCCCCTCATATTTTTGAAATGTTTTGAAGCTCTTCATATTTTTCACACCTTTTCAGGCTCTTTATGTTTTTCAACGCCGCTTCATGCTCCTAGTGTTTTTCAGAACGTTCATGCCCCTCATATTTTTGAAATATTTTGAAGCTCTTCATATTTTTCACACCTTTTCAGGCTCTTCATGTTTTTCAACACCGCTATATGCTCCTACTAAATTTCAGACTGTTTCATGTTCCTCATATTTTTCACACATTTTGAAGCTCTTCATATTTTTCACACCTTTTCAGGCTCTTCATGTTTTTCAACACCACTTCATGTTCCTCCTATTATTCAGACCATTTCATGCTCATCTCATTTTTGACACCTTTTGAAGTTCTTCATATATTTCACACCTTTTGAAGCTCTTCAAATTTTTCACACCTTTTCAGGATCTTCATGTTTTTAAACACCGCTTCATGCTCCTCCCATTTTTCAGAACTTTTCATGCTCCTCATGTATTTCACACCATTTGAAGCACTTCATATTTTTCACACCTTTTCAGTCTCTTCATGTTTTTCAACACCACTTCATGTTCCTCCTATTATTCAGACCGTTTCATGCTCATCTCATTTTTGACACCTTTTGAAGCTCTTCATATTTTTCACACCTTTTCAAGCTCTTCATGTTTTTCAACACTGCTTCATGCTCCTCCTATTTTTCAGACCGTTTCATGCTCCTCATATTTTTCACACGCTTTGAAGCTCTTCATATTTTTCACACCTTTTCAGGCTCTTCATGTTTTTCAACACCGCATCATGCTCCTCCTATTTTTCAGACTGTTTCATGCTCCTCATATTTTTCACACGTTTTTGAAGCTCTTCATATTTTTCACACCTTTTCAGTCACTTCATGTTTTTGAACACAGCTTCCTGCTCCTCCTATTTTTCAGACCCTTCATGCGCCTCATATTTTTGAAATATTTTGAAGCTCTTCATATTTTTCACACCTTTTCAGGCTCTTCATATTTTTCACACCTTTTCAGGCTCTTCATGTTTTTGAACACCGCTTCATGCTCCTCCTATTTTTCTGACCGTTTCATGATCCTCATATTTTTGACACCTTTTGAAGCTCCTCCTATTTTTCACACGTTTTCAGGCTCTTCATGTTTTTCAACACCGTTTCATGCTCCTCCTATTTTTCCTACCGTTTCATGCTCCTCCTATTTTTCAGACCGTTTCATGCTCCTCATATTTTTGACAATTTTGGAAGCTCTTCATATTTTTCACACCTTTTCAGGCTCTTCATGTTTTTCAATACCGCTATATGCTTCTACTAAATTTCAGACTGTTTCATGCTCCTCATGTATTTCACACCTTTTGAAGCTCTTCGTATTTTTCACACCTTTTCAGGCTCTCCATGTTTTTCAATACCACTTCATGTTCCTCCTATTATTCAGACCGTTTCATGCTCATCTCATTTTTGACACCTTTTGAAGCTCTTGATATTTTTCACACCTTTTGAAGCTCCTCATATTTTTCACACCTTTTCTGGCTCTTCATGTTTTTAAACACCGCTTCATGCTCCTCCCTTTTTTCAGACTGTTTCATGCTCCTCATATTTTTCACACGTTTTTGAAGCTCTTCATATTTTTCACACCTTTTCAGTCTCTTCATGTTTTTGAACACAGCTTCATGCTCCTCCTATTTTTCAGACCGTTCATGCCCCTCATATTTTTGAAATATTTTGAAGCTCTTCATATTTTTCACACCTTTTCAGGCTCTTTATGTTTTTCAACGCCGCTTCATGCTCCTAGTGTTTTTCAGACCGTTCATGCTCCTCATATTTTTGACACCTTTTCAAGCTCTTCATATGTTTCACACCTTTTCAGGCTCTTCATGTTTTTCAACACCGCTTCATGCTCCTCCTATTTTCAGACCGTTTCATGCTCCTCATATTTTTGACACCTTTTGAAGCTCTTCATATGTTTCAGACCTTTTCAGGCTCTTCATGTTTTTCAACACCGCTTCATGCTCCTCCTATTTTTCAGAACGTTTCATGCTCTTCATATTTTAGACACCTTTTGAGGCTCTTCATATTTCTCATACCTTTTCAGGCTCTCCATATTTTTGAACACCGCTTCGTGCTCCTCCTAATTTTGAGACGGTTTCATGCTCCTCATATTTATGACACATTTTGAAGCTCTTCATATTATTCACTCCTTTTCAGGCTCTTCATGGTTTTGAACACCGCTTTATGCTCCTCCTATTTTTCAGACCGTTTCATGCTCTTCATATTTTTCACACCTTTTGAAGCTCTTCATATTTTTCACACCTTTTCAGGCTCATCATGTTTTTCCACACCGCTTCATGCTCCTTCTATTTTTCAAAACGTTTCATGTTCCTCATATTTTTGACACCTTTTGAAGCTCTTCCTTTTTTTCACACCTTTTCATGCTCTTCATGTTTCTAACACCGTTTCATGCTTCTCCTATTTTTCAGACCGTTTAATGCTCCTCATATTTTTCACACCTTTTGAATCTCTTTATATTTGTCACACCTTTTCAGGCTCTTCTTGTTTTTCAACACCGCTTCATGCTCCTCCTATTTTTCAGACCGTTTAATGCTCCTCATATTTTTCACACCTTTTGAATCTCTTTATATTTGTCACACCTTTTCAGGCTCTTCAAGTTTTTCAACACCGTTTCATGCTCCTCGTATTTTTCAGACCGTTTCATGCTCCTCATATTTTTGACACCTTTTGAAGCTATTCCTATTTTCCACACCTTTTCAGCCTCTTCATGTTTTAGAACACCGCTTCATGCTCCTTCTATTTTTCATAACGTTTCATGTTCCTCTCATTTTCACACCTTTTGAAGCTCTTCATATTTTTCACAACTTTTGAAGCTCTTCATATTTTTCACACCTTTTCAGGCTCTTCATGTTTTGGAGCACACCTTCATGCTCCTCCCATTTTTCAGACCGTTTCATGCTCCTCATGTATTTCACACCACTTGAAGCACTTCATATTTTTCACACATTTTCAGTCTCTTCATGTTTTTCAACACCACTTCATGTTCCTCCTATTATTCAGAACGTTTCATGCTCATCTCATTTTTGACACCTTTTGAAGCTCTTGATATTTTTCACACTTTTTGAAGCTCTTCATATTTTTCACACCTTTTCAGGATCTTCATGTTTTTAAACACCGCTTCATGCTCCCCCTATTTTTCAGACCTGTTCATGCTCCTCATATTTTTCAAATCTTTTGAAGCTCTTCATATTTTTCACACCGTTCCAGGCTCTCCATGTTTTTGAACACCGCTTCATGCTTCTACTATTTTACAGACCGTTTCATTCTCCTCATGTATTTCACACCGTTTGAAGCTCTTCCTATTTTTCAAAACTTTTCAGGCTCTTCATGTTTTTCAACACCTTTTCATGCTCCTCCTCTTTTTCAGACTGTTTCAAGCTCCTCATATTTTGACACCTTTTGAAGCTCTTCGTATTTTTCACAGCTTTTCAGTCTCTTCATGTTTTACAACAGCGCATCATGCTCCACCTATTTTTCAGACTGTTTCATGCTCCTCATATTTTTGACACCTTTTGAAGCTCTTCATATTTTTCACACCTTTTCAAGCTCTTCATGTTTTTCAACACTGCTTCATGCTCCTCCTATTTTTCAGACCGTTTCATGCTCCTCATATTTTTCACACGTTTTGAAGCTCTTCATATTTTTCACACCTTTTCAGGCTCTTCATGTTTTTCAACACCGCATCATGCTCCTCCTATTTTTCAGACTGTTTCATGCTCCTCATATTTTTCACACGTTTTTGAAGCTCTTCATATTTTTCACACCTTTTCAGTCACTTCATGTTTTTGAACACAGCTTCATGCTCCTCCTATTTTTCAGACCCTTCATGCCCCTCATATTTTTGAAATATTTTGAAGGTCTTCATATTTTTCACACCTTTTCAGGCTCTTCATGTTTTTCACACCTTTTCAGGCTCTTCATGTTTTTGAACACCGCTTCATGCTCCTCCTATTTTTCTGACCGTTTCATGCTCCTCATATTTTTGACACCTTTTGAAGCTCCTCATATTTTTCACACGTTTTCAGCCTCTTCATGTTTTGCAACACCGTTTCATGCTCCTCCTATTTTTCCTACCGTTTCATGCTCCTCCTATTTTTCAGACCGTTTCATGCTCCTCATATTTTTGACAATTTTGGAAGCTCTTCATATTTTTCACACCTTTTCAGGCTCTTCATGTTTTTAAACACCGCTTCATGCTCATCCCATTTTTCAGACTGTTTCATGCTCCTCATATTTTTCACACCTTTTGAAGCTCTTCATATTTTTCACACCTTTTCAGTCTCTTCATGTTTTTGAACACAGCTTCATGCTCCTCCTATTTTTCAGACCGTTCATGCCCCTCATATTTTTGAAATGTTTTGAAGCTCTTCATATTTTTCACACCTTTTCAGGCTCTTTATGTTTTTCAACGCCGCTTCATGCTCCTAGTGTTTTTCAGACCGTTCATGCCCCTCATATTTTTGAAATATTTTGAAGCTCTTCATATTTTTCACACCTTTTCAGGCTCTTCATGTTTTTCAACACCGCTATATGCTCCTACTAAATTTCAGACCGTTTCATGCTCCTCATATTTTTGACAATTTTGGAAGCTCTTCATATTTTTCACACCTTTTCAGGCTCTTCATGTTTTTCAACAGCGCTATATGCTCCTACTAAATTTCAGACTGTTTCATGTTCCTCATATTTTTCACACCTTTTCAGGCTCTTCATGTTTTTCAACACCACTTCATGTTCCTCCTATTATTCAGACCATTTCATGCTCATCTCATTTTTGACACCTTTTGAAGTTCTTCATATATTTCACACCTTTTGAAGCTCTTCATATTTTTCACACCTTTTCAGGATCTTCATGTTTTTAAACACCGCTTCATGCTCCTCCCATTTTTCAGAACTTTTCATGCTCCTCATGTATTTCACACCATTTGAAGCACTTCATATTTTTCACACCTTTTCAGTCTCTTCATGTTTTTCAACACCGCTTCATGTTCCTCCTATTATTCAGACCGTTTCATGCTCATCTCATTTTTGACACCTTTTGAAGCTCTTCATATTTTTCACACCTTTTCAAGCTCTTCATGTTTTTCAACACTGCTTCATGCTCCTCCTATTTTTCAGACCGTTTCATGCTCCTCATATTTTTCACACGCTTTGAAGCTCCTCATATTTTTCACACCTTTTCAGGCTCTTCATGTTTTTCAACACCGCATCATGCTCCTCCTATTTTTCAGACTGTTTCATGCTCCTCATATTTTTCACACGTTTTTGAAGCTCTTCATATTTTTCACACCTTTTCAGTCACTTCATGTTTTTGAACACAGCTTCATGCTCCTCCTATTTTTCAGACCCTTCATGCCCCTCATATTTTTGAAATATTTTGAAGCTCTTCATATTTTTCACACCTTTTCAGGCTCTTCATGTTTTTCACACCTTTTCAGGCTCTTCATGTTTTTGAACACCGCTTCATGCTCCTCCTATTTTTCTGACCGTTTCATGCTCCTCATATTTTTGACACCTTTTGAAGCTCCTCCTATTTTTCACACGTTTTCAGGCTCTTCATGTTTTTCAACGCCGTTTCATGCTCCTCCTAATTTTCCTACCGTTTCATGCTCCTCCTATTTTTCAGACCGTTTCATGCTCCTCATATTTTTGACAATTTTGGAAGCTCTTCATATTTTTCACACCTTTTCAGGCTCTTCATGTTTTTCAATACCGCTATATGCTCCTACTAAATTTCAGACTGTTTCATGCTCCTCATGTATTTCACACCTTTTGAAGCTCTTCGTATTTTTCACACCTTTTCAGGCTCTCCATGTTTTTCAACACCACTTCATGTTCCTCCTATTATTCAGACCGTTTCATGCTCATCTCATTTTTGACACCTTTTGAAGCTCTTGATATTTTTCACACCTTTTGAAGCTCCTCATATTTTTCACACCTTTTCTGGCTCTTCATGTTTTTAAACACCGCTTCATGCTCCTCCTTTTTTTCAGACTGTTTCATGCTCCTCCTATTTTTCACACGTTTTGAAGCTCTTCATATTTTTCACACCTTTCAGTCTCTTCACGTTTTTGAACACAGCTTCATGCTCCTCCTATTTTTCAGACCGTTCATGCCCCTCATATTTTTGAAATATTTTGAAGCTCTTCATATTTTTCACACCTTTTCAGGCTCTTTATGTTTTTCAACGCCGCTTCATGCTCCTAGTGTTTTTCAGACCGTTCATGCTCCTCATATTTTTGACACCTTTTGAAGCTCTTCATATGTTTCACACCTTTTCAGGCTCTTCATGTTTTTCAACACCGCTTCATGCTCCTCCTATTTTCAGACCGTTTCATGCTCCTCATATTTTTGACATCTTTTGAAGCTGTTCATAATTTTCACTCCTTTTCAGGCACTTCATGTTTTTGAACACCGTTTCATGCTCCTCCTATTTTTCAGAACGTTTCATGCTCTTCATATTTTAGACACCTTTTGAGGCTCTTCATATTTCTCATACCTTTTCAGGCTCTCCATATTTTTGAACACCGCTTCGTGCTCCTCCTAATTTTGAGACGGTTTCATGCTCCTCATATTTATGACACATTTTGAAGCTCTTCATATTATTCACTCCTTTTCAGGCTCTTCATGGTTTTGAACACCGCTTTATGCTCCTCCTATTTTTCAGACCGTTTCATGCTCTTCATATTTTTCACACCTTTTGAAGCTCTTCATATTTTTCACACCTTTTCAGGCTCATCATGTTTTTCCACACCGCTTCATGCTCCTTCTATTTTTCAAAACGTTTCATGTTCCTCATATTTTTGACACCTTTTGAAGCTCTTCCTTTTTTTCACACCTTTTCATGCTCTTCATGTTTCTAACACCGTTTCATGCTTCTCCTATTTTTCAGACCGTTTAATGCTCCTCATATTTTTCACACCTTTTGAATCTCTTTATATTTGTCACACCTTTTCAGGCTCTTCATGTTTTTCAACACCGCTTCATGCTCCTCCTATTTTTCAGACCGTTTCATGCTCCTCATATTTTTGACACCTTTTGAAGCCATTCCTATTTTCCACACCTTTTCAGCCTCTTCATGTTTTAGAACACCGCTTCATGCTCCTTCTATTTTTCATAACGTTTCATGTTCCTCTCATTTTCACACCTTTTGAAGCTCTTCATATTTTTCACAACTTTTGAAGCTCTTCATATCTTTCACACCTTTTCAGGCTCTTCATGTTTTGGAGCACACCTTCATGCTCCTCCCATTTTTCAGACCGTTTCATGCTCCTCATGTATTTCACACCACTTGAAGCACTTCATATTTTTCACACATTTTCAGTCTCTTCATGTTTTTCAACACCACTTCATGTTCCTCCTATTATTCAGAACGTTTCATGCTCATCTCATTTTTGACACCTTTTGAAGCTCTTGATATTTTTCACACCTTTTGAAGCTCTTCATATTTTTCACACCTTTTCAGGATCTTCATGTTTTTAAACACCGCTTCATGCTCCCCCTATTTTTCAGACCTGTTCATGCTCCTCATATTTTTCAAATCTTTTGAAGCTCTTCATATTTTTCGCACCGTTCCAGGCTCTCCATGTTTTTGAACACCGCTTCATGCTTCTCCTATTTTACAGACCGTTTCATTCTCCTCATGTATTTCACACCGTTTGAAGCTCTTCCTATTTTTCAAAACTTTTCAGGCTCTTCATGTTTTTCAACACCTTTTCATGCTCCTCCTCTTTTTCAGACTGTTTCAAGCTCCTCATATTTTGACACCTTTTGAAGCTCTTCATATTTTTCACAGCTTTTCAGTCTCTTCATGTTTTACAACAGCGCATCATGCTCCACCTATTTTTCAGACTGTTTCATGCTCCTCATATTTTTGACACCTTTTGAAGCTCTTCATATTTTTCACACTTTTTCAAGCTCTTCATGTTTTTCAACACTGCTTCATGCTCCTCCTATTTTTCAGACCGTTTCATGCTCCTCATATTTTTCACACGTTTTGAAGCTCTTCATATTTTTCACACCTTTTCAGGCTCTTCATGTTTTTCAACACCGCATCATGCTCCTCCTATTTTTCAGACTGTTTCATGCTCCTCATATTTTTCACACGTTTTTGAAGCTCTTCATATTTTTCACACCTTTTCGGTCACTTCATGTTTTTGAACACAGCTTCATGCTCCTCCTATTTTTCAGACCCTTCATGCCCCTCATATTTTTGAAATATTTTGAAGCTCTTCATATTTTTGACACCTATTCAGGCTCTTCATGTTTTTCACACCTTTTCAGGCTCTTCATGTTTTTGAACACCGCTTCATGCTCCTCCTATTTTTCTGACCGTTTCATGCTCCTCATATTTTTGATACCTTTTGAAGCTCCTCCTATTTTTCACACGTTTTCAGGCTCTTCATGTTTTTCAACACCGTTTCATGCTCCTCCTATTTTTCCTACCGTTTCATGCTCCTCTTATTTTTCAGACCGTTTCATGCTCCTCATATTTTTGACAATTTTGAAAGCTCTTCATATTTTTCACACCTTTTCAGGCTCTTCATGTTTTTCAACACCGCTATATGCTCCTACTATATTTCAGACTGTTTCATGCTCCTCATGTATTTCACACCTTTTGAAGCTCTTCATATTTTTCACACCTTTTCAGGCTCTTCATGTTTTTCAACACCACTTCATGTTCCTCCTATTATTCAGACCGTTTCATGCTCATCTCATTTTTGACACCTTTTGAAGCTCTTGATATTTTTCACACCTTTTGAAGCTCTTCATATTTTTCACACCTTTTCATGCTCTTCATGTTTTTAAACACCGCTTCATGCTCCTCCCATTCTTCAGACTGTTTCATGCTCCTCATATTTTTCACACGTTTTGAAGCTCTTCATATTTTTCACACCTTTTCAGTCTCTTCATGTTTTTGAACACAGCTTCATGCTCCTCCTATTTTTCAGACGGTTCATGCCCCTCATATTTTTGAAATATTTTGAAGCTCTTGATATTTTTCACACCTTTTCCGGCTCGTCATATTTCTCATACCTTTTCAGGCTCTCCATATTTTTGAACACCGCTTCGTGCTCCTCCTAATTTTGAGACGGTTTCATGCTCCTCATATTTATGACACATTTTGAAGCTCTTCATATTATTCACTCCTTTTCAGGCTCTTCATGGTTTTGAACACCGCTTTATGCTCCTCCTATTTTTCAGACCGTTTCATGCTCTTCATATTTTTCACACCTTTTGAAGCTCTTCATATTTTTCACACCTTTTCAGGCTCATCATGTTTTTCCACACCGCTTCATGCTCCTTCTATTTTTCAAAACGTTTAATGTTCCTCATATTTTTGACACCTTTTGAAGCTCTTCCTTTTTTTCACACCTTTTCATGCTCTTCATGTTTCTAACACCGTTTCATGCTTCTCCTATTTTTCAGACCGTTTAATGCTCCTCATATTTTTCACACCTTTTGAATCTCTTTATATTTGTCACACCTTTTCAGGCTCTTCATGTTTTTCAACACCGCTTCATGCTCCTCCCATTTTTCAGATCGTTTCTTACTCCTCCTATATTTCAAACTGTTTCACGCACCTCTTATTATTGACACCTTTTGAAGCTCTTCATATTTTTCACACCTTTTCAGGCTCTTCATGTTTTTCAACACCACTTCATGCTCCTCCTATTTTTGAGACCGGTTCATGCTCCTCATATTTTTCACACATTTAGAAACTCTTCATATTTTTCCCACCTTCCCAGGCTCTTCATGTATTTGAGCACAGCTTCATGCTCCTCCTATTTTTCGGACCGTTTCATGCTCCTCATATTTTTGACACCTTTTGAAGCTCTTCATATATTTCACACCTTTTCAGGCTCTTCATTTTTTTGAACACCACTTCATGCTCCTCCTATTTTTCCGACCGTTTCATGCTCAGGTCATTTTTGACACCTTTTGAAGCTCTTCATATATTTCACACCTTTTGAAGCTCTTCATATTTTTCACACCTTTTCAGGCTCTTCATGTTTTTCAACACCACTTCATGCTTCTCCTATTTTTCAGACCGTTTCATGCTCCTCATATTTTTGACACCTTTTGAAGCTCTTCATATTTTTCACAGCTTTTCAGGCTCTTCATATTATTGAACACAGTTTCATGCTCCTCGTATTTTCCAGACCGTTTCATGCTCCTCATGTATTTCACACGTTTTGAAGCTCTTCATATTTTTCACACCTTTTCAGGCTCTTCATGTTTTTCAAACCGCTTCATGCTCGTCCTATTTTCCAGACCATTTCAT
The DNA here is from genome assembly GCF_033118175.1 of Dama dama. Taxonomy (NCBI): domain Eukaryota; kingdom Metazoa; phylum Chordata; class Mammalia; order Artiodactyla; family Cervidae; genus Dama; species Dama dama. The sequence continues at coordinate 5,723,456 of NC_083712.1, read as the reverse complement.
GCTCCTCATATTTTTGAAACCTTTTGAATCTCTTCCTATATTTCGCGCCTTTTGAGACTCTTCTTGTTTTTCAACACCACTTCATGCTCCTCCTATTTTTCAGTCCTTTTCATGCTCATCTCATTTTTCACAGCTTTTGAAGCACTTCATATTTGTCACACATTTTCAGTCTCTTAATGTTTTTCAATGCCACTTCATGCTCCTCATATTTTTTAGACCGTTTAATGCTCCTCATATTTTGACACTTTTTGAAGCTCTTCATATTTTTCACAGCTTTTCAGACTCTTCATGATTTTGAACACCTTTTCATGCTCCTCCTATTTTTCTGACCATTGCATGCTCCTCATATTTTTGACACATTTTGAAGCTCTTCATATTTTTCACACTTTTTCAGGCTCTTCATGATTTTGAAGACCGCTTCATGCTCCTCCTATTTTTCAGACCGTTTCATGCTCCTCATGTATTTCACACCCTTTGAATCTCTTCATATATTTCACACCTTTTCAGGCTCTTCATGTTTTTCAACACCGTTTTATGATCCTCCTATTTTTCATACCGTTTCATGCTCCTCTTGTATTTCCCACCTTTTGAAGGTCTTCATATTTTTCACAACTTTTCAGGCTGTTCATGTTTTTGAACACCGCTTCATGCTCCTACTATTTTTCAGACCGTTTTTGCTCCTCATATATTTCACACCTTTTGAAGCACTTCATATGTTTCACACCTTTTCAGGCTCTTCATGTTTTTCACACCGTTTCATGCTCCTCCTATTTTTCCTACCGTTTCATGCTCCTCCTATTTTTCAGACCGTTTCATGCTCCTCATATTTTTGACACCTTTTGAAGCTGCTCATATATTTCACACATTTTTAGGCTGTTCATGTTTTTCAACACCACTACATTCTCCTGCTATTTTTCAGACCGTTTCAGGCTCATGTCATTTTTGACACATTTTGAAGCTTTTCATATTGTTCACACCTTTTGAAGCTCTTCATATTTTTCACAAGTTTTCAGGCTCTTCATGGTTTTCAACAGCGCTTCATGCTCCTCCTATTTTTGAGACCGTTTCATGCTTCTAATATTTTTGACACGTTTTGAAGCTCTTCATATTTTCCACACCTTTCCAAGCTTTCATGTTTTGGAACACCGTTTCATGCTCCTCCTATTTTTCAGACCGTTTCATGCTCCTCATATTTGTCACATTTTGAAGCTCTTCATATTTTTCACACCTTTTCAGACTCTTCATGTTTTGAACACCGCTTCATGCTCCTTCTATTTTTCAGAGCGTTTCATGCTCCTCATATTTTTCACATCTTTTGAAGGTCGTTATATTTTCACACCTTTTCAGGCTCTTCAATATTTTCAAACCCACTTCATGCTCCTCCTATTTTTCAGACCGTTTCATGCTCACATCACTTTTGACACCTTTTGAAGCTCTTCTTATTTTTCACACCTTTTGAAGCTCTTCATATTTTTCACACCTTTTCAGGCTCTTCATGTTTTTCAACACCGTTTCATGCTGCTTCTATTTTTCAGACCGTTTCATGCTCCTCATATTTTTCACACCTTTTGAAGCTCTTCATATTTTTCACACCTTTTCAGGCTCTTCATGTTTTTCTACACCACTTCATGCTTCTCCTATTTTTCAGCCCGTTTCATGCTCCTCATGTATTTCACACCTTTTGAAGCTCTTCATATTTTTCACACCTTTTCAGGCTCTTCATGTTTTTGAACACCGCTTCATGCTCCTCCTATTTTTCAGACCGTTTCATGCTCCTCATATTTTTGACATCTCTTGAAGCTTTTCATATTTTTCACACCTTTTCAGGCTCTTCAAGTTTTTCAACACCACTTCATGCTCCTCCTTTTTTGCAGACCGTTTCATGCTCCTCATATTTTTGATACCTTTTGATGATCTTCATATTTTTCACACCTTTTCAGGCTCTTCATTTTTTCAACACCACTTCATGCTCCTCCTATTTTTCAGACCGTTTCATGCTCATCTCATTTTTGAAACCTTTTGAAGCTTTTATATTTTTCACAACGTTTCAGGCTCTTCAGGTTTTGAAACACAGCTTCATGCTCCTCCTATATTTCAGACTGTTTCATGCTCATCTCATTTTTGACACCTTTTGAAGCTTTTCATATTTTTCACAACTTTTCAGGCTCTTCATGTTTTTCTACACCGCTTCATGCTCCTCCTATTTTTCAGACCGTTTCATGCTCCTCATATTTTACACCTTTTGAAGCTCTTCATATTTTTCACACCTTTTCAGGCTCTTAATGTTTTTGATCACCGTTACATTCTCCTCCTATTATTCAGACCGTCTCATGCTCCTCATATTTTTGACACTTTTTGAAGCTCTTTATATATTTCACACCTTTTCAGGCTCTTCATGTTTTTGATCACCGTTACATTCTCCTCCTATTATTCAGACCATTTCATGCTCCTCATATTTTTGACACTTTTTGAAGCTCTTTATATATTTCACACATTTTCAGGCTCTTCATGTTTTTGAACACAGCTTCATGCTCCTCCTATTTTTCAGACCGTTTCATGCTCCTCATATTTTTGACAACTTTGGAAGCTCTTCATATTTTTCACACATTTTCAGGCTCTTCATGTTTTTCAACACTGTTGCATGATCCTCCTATTTTTCAGACCGTTTCATGCTCCTCATATATTTGACACATTTTTAAGCTCTTCATATATTTCACACATTTTCAGGCTATTCATATTTTTCAACACTGCTTCATGCTCCTTGTATTTTTAAGACCGTTTCATGCTCCTCATATTTTTTACACCTTTTTAAGTTCTTCATATTTCTCACACCTTTTCAGGCTCTTCATGTTTTTCAACAACGCTTCATGCACCTCCTATTTTTCAGACCGTTTCATGCTCATCTCATTTTAGACACCTTTTGAAGCTTTTCATATTTTTCACACCTTTTCAGGCTCTTCATGTTTTTCCACACCACATCATCCTTCTCCTATTTTTCAGCAAGTTTCATGCTCCTCATGTATTTCACACCTTTTGAAGCTCTTCTTATTTTTCACACCTTTTCAGGCTCTTCATGTTTTTGAACACAGCTTCATGCTCCTCCTATTTTTCAGACCGTTTCATGCTCCTCATTTTTTTAACACATTTTGAAGCTCTTCATATTTCTCACACCTTTTCAGGCTCTTCATGGTTTTCAACAACGCTTCATGCACCTCCTTTTTTTCAGAACGTTTCATGCTCATCTCATTTTTGACACCTTTTGAAGCTTTGCATATTTTTCACACCTTTTTAGGCTCTTCATGTTTTTGAACACCGCTTCATGCTAATCCTATTTTTCAAACCATATAATGTTCCTCATATTTTTCACACCTTTTTAAGCTCTTCATATTTTTCACACCTTTTCAGGCTCTTCATGTTTTTGAACACTACTTCTTGCTCTTTCTATTTTTCAGAGAGTTTCATGCTCCTCATGTATTACACACCTTTTGAAGCTATTCATATTTTTCACACCTTTACAGGCTCTTCATGTTTTCCACACCACTTCATGCTTCTGCTATTTTTCAGCACATTTCATGCTCCTCATGAATTTCACACGTTTTGAAGCTCTTCATATTTTTCACACCTTTTCAGGCTCTTCATGTATTTGATCACCGTTTCATGCTCCTCCTATTTTTCAGACCGTTTCATGCTCCTCATATTTTTGACACCTTTTGAAGCTCTTCATATTTTTCACACCTTTTCAGGCTCTTCATGTTTTTGGACACCACTTCATGCTCCTCCTGTTTTTCAGACCGTTTCCTGCTCTTCAAATTTTTACACCTTTTGAAGCTCTTCATATTTTTCACACATTTATAGGCTCTTCATGATTTTGAAAACAGCTTCATTCTCCTCCTATTTTTCAGACCGTTTCATGCTCCTCATATTTTTGACACCTTTTGAAGCTCTTCATATTTTTCACACCTTTTCAGGCTCTTCATGTTTTTGAACACCGCTTCATGCTCCTCCTATTTTTCAGACCGTTTCATGCTCCTCATATATTTGACACATTTTTAAGCTCTTCATATATTTCACACATTTTCAGGCTATTCATGTTTTTCAACACCACTTCATGCTCCTCGTATTTTTAAGACCATTTCATGCTCCTCATATTTTTGTCACGTTTTGAAGCTCTTCATATTTTTCACACCTTTTCAGGCTCTTCATGTTTTTCAACACCCCTTGTTGCTCCTCCTATTTTTCAGACCGTTTCATGCTCCTCATATGTTTGACACCTTTTGAAGCTCTTCATATTTCTGACACCTCGTCAGTCTCTTCATGTTATTGAACACCGCTTCATGCTCCTCATATTTTTCACACCTTTTGAAGCTCTCAATATTTTTCACACATTTTCAGGCTCTTCATCTTTTTCAACACCGTTTCATGCTCCTCATATTTTTCAGACCGTTTCATTCTCCTCATATTTATGTCAACTTTTGAAACTCTTCATTTTCTTCACACCTTTTCATGCTCTTCATGTTTTTGAACACTGCTTCATGCTCCTCCTATGTTTCAGACCGTTTCATGCTCCTCATATTTTTGAAACCTTTTGAAGTTCTTCATATATTTCACACCTTTTCAGGCTCTTCATGTTTTTAAACACCTCTTCATTCTTCTCCTGTTTTTCAGACCATTTCATGCTCCTCATATTTTTCACACTTTTTGAAGCTCTTCATATTTTTCACACTTTTTGAAGCTCTTCATACTTTTCACACCTGTCAGGCTCTTCATGTTTTTGAACACCGCTTCCTGCTCCACCTATTTTTTAGTTCGTTTCATGCTCCTCATATTTTTCACACTTTTTGAAGCTCTTCATATTTTTCACACTTTTTCAGGCTCTTCATGTTGTTGAACATCGTTTCATGCTCTTACTTTTATTCAGACCGTTTCATGCTCCTCATATTTTTGACACGTTTTGAACCTCTTCATATTTTTCACACCTATTCAGGGTCTTCATATTTTTCAACACCGCTTCATGCTCCTCCTATTTTTCAGACCGTTTCATGCTCCTCATATTTTGACATGTTTTGAAGCTCTTCATTTATTTCACACCTTTTCAGGCTCTTCATGTTTTTCAACATCGCTTCATGCTTCTCGTATTTTTCAGACCGTTTCATGCTTCCCAAATTTTTGACACCTTTTGAAGCTCTTCATATTTTTCACACCTTTTCATGTTCTTCATATTTCTCAACAAAGCTTCATGCTCCTCCTATTTTTCAGACCGTTTAATGCTCCTCATCTTTTACACACCTGTTGAAGCTCTTCATATTTTTCACACCATTTCAGGCTCTTCTTGTTTTTCAACACGATTTCAATCTCCTCCTATTTTTCAGAGTGTTTCATGCTCCTCATATTTCTGACACCTTTTGAAGCTCTTCATATATTTCACACCTTCTCAGGCTCTTCATGTTTTTGAACACGGCTTCATGCTCCTCCTATTTTTCACACCTTTTGAAGATCTTCATATATTTCACACCTTTACAAGCTCTTCATGTTTTTGAATACCGCTTCATGCTCCTCATATTTTTCACACCTTTTGAAGCTCTCAATATTTTTCACACATTTTCAGGCTCTTCATGTTTTTGAACACCATTTAATGCTCCTCCTATTTTTCAGACCGTTTCATGCTCCTCATATTTTTCACACCTTTTGAAGCTCTTCATATATTTCTCACCTTTTCCTGTTCTTCAGGTTTTTCAACACCGTTTCATGCTCCTCCTATTTTTCAGATCGTTTCATGCTCCTCCTATTTTTTAGACTGTTTCATGCACCTCTTATTATTGACACCTTTTGAAGCTCTTCATATTTTTCACACCTTTTCATGCTCTTCATGTTTTTCAACAACATTTCATGCTCCTCCTATTTTTCAGACCTTTTCATGCTCCTCATATTTTTCACACCTTTTCATGCTCTTCTTGTTTTTCAACACAGTTTCATGCTCCTCTTATGTTTGACACCTTTTGAATCTCTTCATATTATTCACACCTTTTCAGGCTCTTCATGATTTTCAACACTGCTTCATGCTCCTCATATTTTTGAGACTGTTTCATGCTCCTAATGTTGTTCACACCTTTTGAAGATCTTCATGTTATTCAACACCGCTTCATGCTCTTCCTATTTTTCAGACCGTTTCATGCTCCTCATATTTTTGATACCTTTGAAGCTCTTCATATTTTTCACACCTTTTCAGGCTCTTCATGTTTTGAACACCATTTCATGCTCCTCCTATTTTTCAGACCGTTTCATGCTCCTCATATTTTTGACAACTTTTGAAGCTCCTCATATTTTTCACACCTTGTCAGGCTCTTCATGTTTTTGAACACCGCTTCATGCTCCTCTTATTTTTGACACTTTTTGAAGCTCTTCATATATTTCACACCTTTTCAGGCTCTTCATGTTTTTGAACAACGCTTCATGCTCCTCCTATATTTCACAGCTTTTGAAGCTCTTCATATATTTCACACCTTTTCAGACTCTTCATGTTTTTCAACATCGCTTCATACTCCTACTATTTTTCTGACCGTTTCATGCTCCTCATATATTTGACACCTTTTGAAGCTCTTCATATTTTTCACACCTTTTGAAACTCTTCATATTTTTCACACCTTTTGAAGCTCTTCATCCTTTACACATATTTTCACCCTCTTCATGTTTTTCAACACCTTTTCATGCTCCTATTTTTCGGACCGTTTCATTCTCTTCATATTTTTGACACTTTTTGAAGCTCTTCATATTTTTCACACCTTTTCAGTCTCTTCATGTTTTTGAACACAGCTTCATGCTCCTCCTATTTTTCAGACCGTTCATGCCCCTCATATTTTTGAAATATTTTGAAGCTCTTCATATTTTTCACACCTTTTCAGGCTCTTTATGTTTTTCAACGCCGCTTCATGCTCCTAGTGTTTTTCAGACCGTTCATGCTCCTCATATTTTTGACACCTTTTGAAGCTCTTCATATGTTTCACACCTTTTCAGGCTCTTCATGTTTTTCAACACCGCTTCATGCTCCTCCTATTTTCAGACCGTTTCATGCTCCTCATATTTTTGACATGTTTTGAAGCTGTTCATATTTTTCCACTCCTTTTCAGGCACTTCATGTTTTTGAACACCGTTTCATGCTCCTCCTATTTTTCAGAACGTTTCATGCTCTTCATATTTTAGACACCTTTTGAGGCTCTTCATATTTCTCATACCTTTTCAGGCTCTCCATATTTTTGAACACCGCTTCGTGCTCCTCCTAATTTTGAGACGGTTTCATGCTCCTCATATTTATGACACATTTTGAAGCTCTTCATATTATTCACTCCTTTTCAGGCTCTTCATGGTTTTGAACATCGCTTTATGCTCCTCCTATTTTTCAGACCGTTTCATGCTCTTCATATTTTTCACACCTTTTGAAGCTCTTCATATTTTTCACACCTTTTCAGGCTCATCATGTTTTTCCACACCGCTTCATGCTCCTTCTATTTTTCAAAACGTTTCATGTTCCTCATATTTTTGACACCTTTTGAAGCTCTTCCTTTTTTTCACACCTTTTCATGCTCTTCATGTTTCTAACACCGTTTCATGCTTCTCCTATTTTTCAGACCGTTTAATGCTCCTCATATTTTTCACACCTTTTGAATCTCTTTATATTTGTCACACCTTTTCAGGATCTTCATGTTTTTCAACACCGCTTCATGCTCCTCCTATTTTTCAGACCGTTTAATGCTCCTCATATTTTTCACACCTTTTGAATCTCTTTATTTTTGTCACACCTTTTCAGGCTCTTCAAGTTTTTCAACACCGTTTCATGCTCCTCGTATTTTTCAGACCGTTTCATGCTCCTCATATTTTTGACACCTTTTGAAGCTATTCCTATTTTCCACACCTTTTCAGCCTCTTCATGTTTTAGAACACCGCTTCATGCTCCTTCTATTTTTCATAACGTTTCATGTTCCTCTCATTTTCACACCTTTTGAAGCTCTTCATATTTTTCACAACTTTTGAAGCTCTTCATATTTTTCACACCTTTTCAGGCTCTTCATGTTTTGGAGCACACCTTCATGCTCCTCCCATTTTTCAGACCGTTTCATGCTCCTCATGTATTTCACACCACTTGAAGCACTTCATATTTTTCACACATTTTCAGTCTCTTCATGTTTTTCAACACCACTTCATGTTCCTCCTATTATTCAGAACGTTTCATGCTCATCTCATTTTTGACACCTTTTGAAGCTCTTGATATTTTTCACACCTTTTGAAGCTCTTCATATTTTTCACACCTTTTCAGGATCTTCATGTTTTTAAACACCGCTTCATGCTCCCCCTATTTTTCAGACCTGTTCATGCTCCTCATATATTTCAAATCTTTTGAAGCTCTTCATATTTTTCGCACCGTTCCAGGCTCTCCATGTTTTTGAACACCGCTTCATGCTTCTCCTATTTTACAGACCGTTTCATTCTCCTCATGTATTTCACACCGTTTGAAGCTCTTCCTATTTTTCAAAACTTTTCAGGCTCTTCATGTTTTTCAACACCTTTTCATGCTCCTCCTCTTTTTCAGACTGTTTCAAGCTCCTCATATTTTGACACCTTTTGAAGCTCTTCATATTTTTCACAGCTTTTCAGTCTCTTCATGTTTTACAACAGCGCATCATGCTCCACCTATTTTTCAGACTGTTTCATGCTCCTCATATTTTTGACACCTTTTGAAGCTCTTCATATTTTTCACACTTTTTCAAGCTCTTCATGTTTTTCAACACTGCTTCATGCTCCTCCTATTTTTCAGACCGTTTCATGCTCCTCATATTTTTCACACGTTTTGAAGCTCTTCATATTTTTCACACCTTTTCAGGCTCTTCATGTTTTTCAACACCGCATCATGCTCCTCCTATTTTTCAGACTGTTTCATGCTCCTCATATTTTTCACACGTTTTTGAAGCTCTTCATATTTTTCACACCTTTTCGGTCACTTCATGTTTTTCAACACCGTTTCATGCTCCTCCTATTTTTCCTACCGTTTCATGCTCCTCCTATTTTTCAGTCCGTTTCATGCTCCTCATATTTTTGACAATTTTGAAAGCTCTTCATATTTTTCACACCTTTTCAGGCTCTTCAGGTTTTTCAACACCGCTATATGCTCCTACTAAATTTCAGACTGTTTCATGCTCCTCATGTATTTCACACCTTTTGAAGCTCTTCATATTTTTCACACCTTTTCAGGCTCTTCATGTTTTTCAACTCCACTTCATATTCCTCCTATTATTCAGACCGTTTCATGCTCATCTCATTTTTGACACCTTTTGAAGCTCTTGATATTTTTCACACCTTTTGAAGCTCTTCATATTTTTCACACCTTTTCATGCTCTTCATGTTTTTAAACACCGCTTCATGCTCCTCCCATTCTTCAGACTGTTTCATGCTCCTCATATTTTTCACACGTTTTGAAGCTCTTCATATTTTTCACACCTTTTCAGTCTCTTCATGTTTTTGAACACAGCTTCATGCTCCTCCTATTTTTCAGACCCTTCATGCCCCTCATATATTTGAAATATTTTGAAGCTCTTCATATTTTTCACACCTTTTCAGGCTCTTCATGTTTTTCACACCTTTTCAGGCTCTTCATGTTTTTGAACACCGCTTCATGCTCCTCCTATTTTTCTGACCGTTTCATGCTCCTCATATTTTTGACACCTTTTGAAGCTCCTGATATTTTTCACACGTTTTCAGGCTCTTCATGTTTTGCAACACCGTTTCATGCTCCTCCTATTTTTCCTACCGTTTCATGCTCCTCCTATTTTTCAGACCGTTTCATGCTCCTCATATTTTTGACAATTTTGGAAGCTCTTCATATTTTTCACACCTTTTCAGGCTCTTCATGTTTTTCAACACCGCTATATGCTCCTACTAAATTTCAGACTGTTTCATGCTCCTCCTGTATTTCACACCTTTTGAAGCTCTTCATATTTTTCACACCGTTTCAGGCTCTTCATGTTTTTCAACACCACTTCCTGTTCCTCCTATTATTCAGACCGTTTCATGCTCATCTCATTTTTAACACCTTTTGAAGCTCTTGATATTTTTCACACCTTTTGAAGCTCTTCATATTTTTCACACCTTTTCAGGCTCTTCATGTTTTTAAACACCGCTTCATGCTCATCCCATTTTTCAGACTGTTTCATGCTCCTCATATTTTTCACACGTTTTGAAGCTCTTCATATTTTTCACACCTTTTCAGTCTCTTCATGTTTTTGAACACAGCTTCATGCTCCTCCTATTTTTCAGACCGTTCATGCCCCTCATATTTTTGAAATGTTTTGAAGCTCTTCATATTTTTCACACCTTTTCAGGCTCTTTATGTTTTTCAACGCCGCTTCATGCTCCTAGTGTTTTTCAGACCGTTCATGCCCATCATATTTTTGAAATATTTTGAAGCTCTTCATATTTTTCACACCTTTTCAGGCTCTTCATGTTTTTCAACACCGCTATATGCTCCTACTAAATTTCAGACCGTTTCATGCTCCTCATATTTTTGACAATTTTGGAAGCTCTTCATATTTTTCACACCTTTTCAGGCTCTTCATGTTTTTCAACAGCGCTATATGCTCCTACTAAATTTCAGACTGTTTCATGTTCCTCATATTTTTCACACCTTTTCAGGCTCTTCATGTTTTTCAACACCACTTCATGTTCCTACTATTATTCAGACCATTTCATGCTCATCTCATTTTTGACACCTTTTGAAGTTCTTCATATATTTCACACCTTTTGAAGCTCTTCATATTTTTCACACCTTTTCAGGATCTTCATGTTTTTAAACACCGCTCATGCTCCTCCCATTTTTCAGAACTTTTCATGCTCCTCATGTATTTCACACCATTTGAAGCACTTCATATTTTTCACACCTTTTCAGTCTCTTCATGTTTTTCAACACCGCTTCATGTTCCTCCTATTATTCAGACCGTTTCATGCTCATCTCATTTTTGACACCTTTTGAAGCTCTTCATATTTTTCACACCTTTTCAAGCTCTTCATGTTTTTCAACACTGCTTCATGCTCCTCCTATTTTTCAGACCGTTTCATGCTCCTCATATTTTTCACACGCTTTGAAGCTCTTCATATTTTTCACACCTTTTCAGGCTCTTCATGTTTTTCAACACCGCATCATGCTCCTCCTATTTTTCAGACTGTTTCATGCTCCTCATATTTTTCACACGTTTTTGAAGCTCTTCATATTTTTCACACCTTTTCAGTCACTTCATGTTTTTGAACACAGCTTCATGCTCCTCCTATTTTTCAGACCCTTCATGCCCCTCATATTTTTGAAATATTTTGAAGCTCTTCATATTTTTCACACCTTTTCAGGCTCTTCATATTTTTCACACCTTTTCAGGCTCTTCATGTTTTTGAACACCGCTTCATGCTCCTCCTATTTTTCTGACCGTTTCATGCTCCTCATATTTTTGACACCTTTTGAAGCTCCTCCTATTTTTCACACGTTTTCAGGCTCTTCATGTTTTTCAACACCGTTTCATGCTCCTCCTATTTTTCCTACCGTTTCATGCTCCTCCTATTTTTCAGACCGTTTCATGCTCCTCATATTTTTGACAATTTTGGAAGCTCTTCATATTTTTCACACCTTTTCAGGCTCTTCATGTTTTTCAATACCGCTATATGCTCCTACTAAATTTCAGACTGTTTCATGCTCCTCATGTATTTCACACCTTTTGAAGCTCTTCGTATTTTTCACACCTTTTCAGGCTCTCCATGTTTTTCAACACCACTTCATGTTCCTCCTATTATTCAGACCGTTTCATGCTCATCTCATTTTTGACACCTTTTGAAGCTCTGGATATTTTTCACACCTTTTGAAGCTCCTCATATTTTTCACACCTTTTCTGGCTCTTCATGTTTTTAAACACTGCTTCATGCTCCTCCCTTTTTTCAGACTGTTTCATGCTCCTCATATTTTTCACACGTTTTGAAGCTCTTCATATTTTTCACACCTTTTCAGTCTCTTCATGTTTTTGAACACAGCTTCATGCTCCTCCTATTTTTCAGACCGTTCATGCCCCTCATATTTTTGAAATATTTTGAAGCTCTTCATATTTTCACACATTTTCAGGCTCTTTATGTTTTTCAACGCCGCTTCATGCTCCTAGTGTTTTTCAGACCGTTCATGCTCCTCATATTTTTGACACCTTTTGAAGCTCTTCATATGTTTCACACCTTTTCAGGCTCTTCATGTTTTTCAACACCGCTTCATGCTCCTCCTATTTTCAGACCGTTTCATGCTCCTCATATTTTTGACATCTTTTGAAGCTGTTCATATTTTTCACTCCTTTTCAGGCACTTCATGTTTTTGAACACCGTTTCATGCTCCTCCTGTTTTTCAGAACGTTTCATGCTCTTCATATTTTAGACACCTTTTGAGGCTCTTCATATTTCTCATACCTTTTCAGGCTCTCCATATTTTTGAACACCGCTTCGTGCTCCTCCTAATTTTGAGACGGTTTCATGCTCCTCATATTTATGACACATTTTGAAGCTCTTCATATTATTCACTCCTTTTCAGGCTCTTCATGGTTTTGAACACCGCTTTATGCTCCTCCTATTTTTCAGACCGTTTCATGCTCTTCATATTTTTCACACCTTTTGAAGCTCTTCATATTTTTCACACCTTTTCAGGCTCATCATGTTTTTCCACACCGCTTCATGCTCCTTCTATTTTTCAAAACGTTTCATGTTCCTCATATTTTTGACACCTTTTGAAGCTCTTCCTTTTTTTCACACCTTTTCATGCTCTTCATGTTTCTAACACCGTTTCATGCTTCTCCTATTTTTCAGACCGTTTAATGCTCCTCGTATTTTTCACACCTTTTGAATCTCTTTATATTTGTCACACCTTTTCAGGCTCTTCATGTTTTTCAACACCGCTTCATGCTCCTCCTATTTTTCAGACCGTTTAATGCTCCTCATATTTTTCACACCTTTTGAATCTCTTTATATTTGTCACACCTTTTCAGGCTTTTCAAGTTTTTCAACACCGTTTCATGCTCCTCGTATTTTTCAGACCGTTTCATGCTCCTCATATTTTTGACACCTTTTGAAGCTATTCCTATTTTCCACACCTTTTCAGCCACTTCATGTTTTAGAACACCGCTTCATGCTCCTTCTATTTTTCATAACGTTTCATGTTCCTCTCATTTTCACACCTTTTGAAGCTCTTCATATTTTTCACAACTTTTGAAAGCTCTTCATATTTTTCACACCTTTTCAGGCTCTTCATGTTTTTCAACACCGCTATATGCTCCTACTAAATTTCAGACTGTTTCATGCTCCTCATGTATTTCACACCTTTTGAAGCTCTTCATATTTTTCACACCTTTTCAGGCTCTTCATGTTTTTCAACACCACTTCATGTTCCTCCTATTATTCAGACCGTTTCATGCTCATCTCATTTTTGACACCTTTTGAAGCTCTTGATATTTTTCACACCTTTTGAAGCTCTTCATATTTTTCACACCTTTTCATGCTCTTCATGTTTTTAAACACCGCTTCATGCTCCTCCCATTCTTCAGACTGTTTCATGCTCCTCATATTTTTCACACGTTTTGAAGCTCTTCATATTTTTCACACCTTTTCAGTCTCTTCATGTTTTTGAACACAGCTTCATGCTCCTCCTATTTTTCAGACCGTTCATGCCCCTCATATTTTTGAAATATTTTGAAGCTCTTGATATTTTTCACACCTTTTCCGGCTCGTCATATTTCTCATACCTTTTCAGGCTCTCCATATTTTTGAACACCGCTTCGTGCTCCTCCTAATTTTGAGACGGTTTCATGCTCCTCATATTTATGACACATTTTGAAGCTCTTCATATTATTCACTCCTTTTCAGGCTCTTCATGGTTTTGAACACCGCTTTATGCTCCTCCTATTTTTCAGACCGTTTCATGCTCTTCATATTTTTCACACCTTTTGAAGCTCTTCATATTTTTCACACCTTTTCAGGCTCATCATGTTTTTCCACACCGCTTCATGCTCCTTCTATTTTTCAAAACGTTTCATGTTCCTCATATTTTTGACACCTTTTGAAGCTCTTCCTTTTTTTCACACCTTTTCATGCTCTTCATGTTTCTAACACCGTTTCATGCTTCTCCTATTTTTCAGACCGTTTAATGCTCCTCATATTTTTCACACCTTTTGAATCTCTTTATATTTGTCACACCTTTTCAGGCTCTTCATGTTTTTCAACACCGCTTCATGCTCCTCCCATTTTTCAGATCGTTTCTTACTCCTCCTATATTTCAAACTGTTTCACGCACCTCTTATTATTGACACCTTTTGAAGCTCTTCATATTTTTCACACCTTTTCAGGCTCTTCATGTTTTTCAACACCGCTTCATGCTCCTCCTATTTTTCAGACCGTTTCATGCTCCTCATATTTTTGACACTTTTTGAAGCTCTTCATATTTTTCACACCTTCCCAGGCTCTTCATGTTTTTGGACACCACTTCATGCTCCTCCTGTTTTTCAGACCGTTTCCTGCTCTTCAAATTTTTACACCTTTTGAAGCTCTTCATATTTCTCACACATTTTCAGGCTCTTCATGTTTTTCAACAACGCTTCATGCACATCCTATTTTTCAGACCGTTTCATGCTCATATCATTTTCGACACCTTTTGAAGCTTTTCATATTTTTCACACCTTTTCAGGCTCTTCATGATTTTGAACACCGCTTCATGCTAATCCTATTTTTCAAACCATATCATGCTCCTCATATTTTTCACACCATTTTAAGCTCTTCATATTTTTCACACCTTTTCAGGCTCTTCATGTTTTTGAACACCGCTTCATGCTCCTCCTATTTTTCAGACTGTTTCATGCTCCTCATATTTCACACCTTTTGAGCTCTTCATGTTTTTCACACCTTTTCAGGCTCTTCATGTTTTTTTACACCGTTTCATGCTAATTTCATTTTCAAACCATATCATGCTCCTCATATTTTTCACAACTTTTTAAGATTTTCTTATTTTTCACACCTTTTCAGGCTCTTCATGTTTTTGAACACTACTTCATGCTCCTTCTATTTTTCAGACCGTTTCATGCTCCTCATATTTTTGACACCTTTTGAAGCTCTTCATATTTTCACACCTTTTCAGGCTCTTCATGATTTTGAACACCGCTTCATGCTCTTCCTATTTTTCAGACGGTTTCATGTTCATCTCATTTTTGACACCTTTGAAGCTCTTCATATTTTTCACACCTTTTGAAGCTCTTCATATTTTCACACCTTTTCAGGCTCTTCATGTTTTCGAACTCTGCTTCATGCTCCTCCAATTTTTCACACCGTTTCATGCTCCTCTTATTTTTGACACCTTTTGAAGCTCTTCATATTTTTCACACCTTTTCAGGCTCTTCATCTTTTTCAACACCGTTTCATGCTCCTCATATTTTTCAGACCGTTTCATTCTCCTCATATTTATGTCAACTTTTGAAACTCTTCATTTTCTTCACACCTTTTCATGCTCTTCATGTTTTTGAACACTGCTTCATGCTCCTCCTATGTTTCAGACCGTTTCATGCTCCTCATATTTTTGAAACCTTTTGAAGTTCTTCATATATTTCACACCTTTTCAGGCTCTTCATGTTTTTAAACACCTCTTCATTCTTCTCCTGTTTTTCAGACCATTTCATGCTCCTCATATTTTTCACACTTTTTGAAGCTCTTCATATTTTTCACACTTTTTGAAGCTCTTCATACTTTTCACACCTGTCAGGCTCTTCATGTTTTTGAACACCGCTTCCTGCTCCACCTATTTTTTAGATCGTTTCATGCTCCTCATATTTTTCACACTTTTTGAAGCTCTTCATATTTTTCACACTTTTTCAGGCTCTTCATGTTTTTGAACATCGTTTCATGCTCTTACTTTTATTCAGACCGTTTCATGCTCCTCATATTTTTGACACGTTTTGAACCTCTTCATATTTTTCACACCTATTCAGGGTCTTCATATTTTTCAACACCGCTTCATGCTCCTCCTATTTTTCAGACCGTTTCATGCTCCTCATATTTTGACATGTTTTGAAGCTCTTCATTTATTTCACACCTTTTCAGGCTCTTCATGTTTTTCAACATCGCTTCATGCTTCTCGTATTTTTCAGACCGTTTCATGCTTCCCAAATTTTTGTCACCTTTTGAAGCTCTTCATATTTTTCACACCTTTTCATGTTCTTCATATTTCTCAACAAAGCTTCATGCTCCTCCTATTTTTCAGACCGTTTAATGCTCCTCATCTTTTACACACCTGTTGAAGCTCTTCATATTTTTCACACCATTTCAGGCTCTTCTTGTTTTTCAACACGATTTCAATCTCCTCCTATTTTTCAGAGTGTTTCATGCTCCTCATATTTCTGACACCTTTTGAAGCTCTTCATATATTTCACACCTTCTCAGGCTCTTCATGTTTTTGAACACGGCTTCATGCTCCTCCTATTTTTCACACCTTTTGAAGATCTTCATATATTTCACACCTTTACAAGCTCTTCATGTTTTTGAATACCGCTTCATGCTCCTCATATTTTTCACACCTTTTGAAGCTCTTAATATTTTTCACACATTTTCAGGCTCTTCATGTTTTTGAACACCGTTTAATGCTCCTCCTATTTTTCAGACCGTTTCATGCTCCTCATATTTTTCACACCTTTTGAAGCTCTTCATATATTTCTCACCTTTTCCTGTTCTTCAGGTTTTTCAACACCGTTTCATGCCCCTCCTATTTTTCAGATCGTTTCATGCTCCTCCTATTTTTTAGACTGTTTCATGCACCTCTTATTATTGACACCTTTTGAAGCTCTTCATATTTTTCACACCTTTTCATGCTCTTCATGTTTTTCAACAACATTTCATGCTCCTCCTATTTTTCAGACCTTTTCATGCTCCTCATATTTTTCACACCTTTTCATGCTCTTCTTGTTTTTCAACACAGTTTCATGCTCCTCTTATGTTTGACACCTTTTGAATCTCTTCATATTATTCACACCTTTTCAGGCTCTTCATGATTTTCAACACTGCTTCATGCTCCTCATATTTTTGAGACTGTTTCATGCTCCTAATGTTGTTCACACCTTTTCAAGATCTTCATGTTATTCAACACCGCTTCATGCTCTTCCTATTTTTCTGACCGTTTCATGCTCCTCATATTTTTGATACCTTTGAAGCTCTTCATATTTTTCACACCTTTTCAGGCTCTTCATGTTTTGAACACCATTTCATGCTCCTCCTATTTTTCAGACCGTTTCATGCTCCTCATATTTTTGACAACTTTTGAAGCTCCTCATATTTTTCACACCTTTTCAGGCTCTTCATGTTTTTGAACACCGCTTCATGCTCCTCTTATTTTTGACACTTTTTGAAGCTCTTCATATATTTCACACCTTTTCAGGCTCTTCATGTTTTTGAACAACGCTTCATGCTCCTCCTATATTTCACACCTTTTGAAGCTCTTCATATATTTCACACCTTTTCAGACTCTTCATGTTTTTCAACATCGCTTCATACTCCTACTATTTTTCTGACCGTTTCATGCTCCTCATATATTTGACACCTTTTGAAGCTCTTCATATTTTTCACACCTTTTGAAACTCTTCATATTTTTCACACCTTTTGAAGCTCTTCATACTTTACACATATTTTCACCCTCTTCATGTTTTTCAACACCTTTT
Source organism: Dama dama (assembly GCF_033118175.1). NCBI lineage: Eukaryota > Metazoa > Chordata > Mammalia > Artiodactyla > Cervidae > Dama > Dama dama. The sequence continues at coordinate 5,705,712 of NC_083712.1, read as the reverse complement.
CATGCTCCTCCTATTTTTTGGACCGTTTCATTCTCTTCATATTTTTGACACTTTTTGAAGCTCTTCATATTTTTCACACCTTTTCAGGCTCTTCATCTTTTTCAACACCGTTTCATGCTCCTCATATTTTTCAGACCGTTTCATTCTCCTCATATTTATGTCAACTTTTGAAACTCTTCATTTTCTTCACACCTTTTCATGCTCTTCATGTTTTTGAACACTGCTTCATGCTCCTCCTATGTTTCAGACCGTTTCATGCTCCTCATATTTTTGAAACCTTTTGAAGTTCTTCATATATTTCACACCTTTTCAGGGTCTTCATGTTTTTAAACACCTCTTCATTCTTCTCCTGTTTTTCAGACCATTTCATGCTCCTCATATTTCTCACACTTTTTGAAGCTCTTCATATTTTTCACACTTTTTGAAGCTCTTCATACTTTTCACACCTGTCAGGCTCTTCATGTTTTTGAACACCGCTTCCTGCTCCACCTATTTTTCAGATCGTTTCATGCTCCTCATATTTTTCACACTTTTTGAAGCTCTTCATATTTTTCACACTTTTTCAGGCTCTTCATGTTTTTGAACATCGTTTCATGCTCCTCCTTTTATTCAGACCGTTTCATGCTCCTCATATTTTTGACACCTTTTGAACCTCTTCATATTTTTCACACCTATTCAGGGTCTTCATATTTTTCAACACCGCTTCATGCTCCTCCTATGTTTCAGACCGTTTCATGCTCCTCATATTTTTGACACGTTTTTAAGCTCTTCATTTATTTCACACCTTTTGAAGCTCTTCATGTTTTTCAACATCGCTTCATGCTTCTCGTATTTTTCAGACCGTTTCATGCTTCTCAAATTTTTGACACCTTTTGAAGCTCTTCATATTTTTCACACCTTTTCATGTTCTTCATTTTTGTCAACAAAGCTTCATGCTCCTCCTATTTTTCAGACCGTTTCATGCTCCTCATCTTTTACACACCTGTTGAAGCTCTTCATATTTTTCACACCATTTCAGGCTCTTCTTGTTTTTCAACACCATTTCAAGCTCCTCCTATTTTTCAGAGTGTTTCATGCTCCTCATATTTCTGACACCTTTTGAAGCTCTTCATATATTTCACACCTTTTCAGGCACTTCATGTTTTTGAACACGGCTTCATGCTCCTCCTATTTTTCACACCTTTTGAAGATCTTCATATATTTCACACCTTTTCAAGCTCTTCATGTTTTTGAATACCGCTTCATGCTCCTCATATTTTTCACACCTTTTGAAGCTCTTAATATTTTTCACACATTTTCAGGCTTTTCATGTTTTTGAACACCGTTTAATGCTCCTCCTATTTTTCAGACCGTTTCATGCTCCTCATATTTTTCACACCTTTTGAAGCTCTTCATATATTTCTCACCTTTTCCTGTTCTTCAGGTTTTTCAACTCCGTTTCATGCTCCTCCTATTTTTCAGATCGTTTCATGCTCCTCCTATTTTTCAGACTGTTTCATGCACCTCTTATTATTGACACCTTTTGAAACTCTTCATATTTTTCACACCTTTTCAGGCTCTTCATGTTTTGAACACCATTTCATGCTCCTCCTATTTTTCAGACCGTTTCATGCTCCTCATATTTTTGACAACTTTTGAAGCTCCTCATATTTTTCACACCTTTTCAGGCTCTTCATGTTTTTCAACACACTTTCATGCTCCTCATATGTTTGACACTTTTTGAATCTCTTCATATTATTCACACCTTTTCAGGCTCTTCATGATTTTCAACACCGCTTCATGCTCCCCATATTTTTGAGACCGTTTTATTCTACTCATATTTTGACACCTTTTGAAGCTCTTCATTTATTTCACACCTTTTCAGGCTCTTCGTGTTTTTCAACATCGCTTCATGCTCCTCGTATTTTTCAGACCGTTTCATGCTTCTCAAATTTTTGACACCTTTTGAAGCTCTTCATATTTTTCACACCTTTTCATGTTCTTCATTTTTGTCAACAAAGCTTCATGCTCCTCCTATTTTTCAAACCGTTTCATGCTCCTCATCTTTTATACACCTGTTGAAGGTCTTCATATTTTTCACACCATTTCAGGCTTTTCTTGTTTTTCAACACCATTTCAAGCTCCTCCAATTTTTCAGACAATTTCATGCTCCTCATATTTTTCACACCTTTTGAAGCTCTTCATATATTTCTCACCTTTTCCTGTTCTTCATGTTTTTCAACACCGTTTCATGCTCCTCCTACTTTTCAGACCGTTTCATGCTCCTCATATTTCTGACACATTTTGAAGCTCTTCATATATTTCACACCTTTTCAGACTCTTCATGTTTTTCAACATCGCTTCATCCTCCTCCTTTTTTTCAGACCGTTTCATGCTCCTCATATTTTTGACACCTTTTGAAGCTCTTCATATATTTCACACCTTTTGAAGCTCTTCATATTTTTCACAAGTTTTAAGGCTGTTCATGTTTTTCAACACCGTTTCATGCTCCTCCTATTTTTCAGACCGTTTCATGCTCCTCATATTTCTGACACCTTTTGAAGCTCTCCATATTTTTCACATATTTTCAGGCTCTTCATGCTTTTCAACACCGTTTCATGCTCCTCCTATTTTGAGACTGTTTCATGCTCCTCTTATTTTTGACAACTTTAGAAGCTCTTAATATATTTCACACCTTTTAAGGCTCTTCATGTTTTTGAACAGCGCTTCATGCTCCTCCTATATTTCACACCTTTTGAAGCTCTTCATATATTTCACACCTTTTCAGACTCTTCATGTTTTTCAACATCGCTTCATACTCCTCCTATTTTTCAGACCGTTTCATGCTCCTCATATTTTTGACACCTTTTGAAGCTCTTCATATTTTTCACACCTTTTGAAGCTCTTCATATTTTTCACACCTTTTGAAGCTCTTCATATTTTACACATATTTTCACCCTCTTCATGTTTTTCAACACCTTTTCATGCTCCTCCTATTTTTCGGACCGTTTCATTCTCTTCATATTTTTGACACTTTTTGAAGCTCTTCATATTTTTCACACCTTTTCAGGCTATTCATCTTTTTCAACACCGTTTCATGCTCCTCATATTTTTCAGACCGTTTCATTCTCCTCATATTTATGTCAACTTTTGAAACTCTTCATTTTCTTCACACCTTTTCATGCTCTTCATGTTTTTGAACACTGCTTCATGCTCCTCCTATGTTTCAGACCGTTTCATGCTCCTCATATTTTTGAAACCTTTTGAAGTTCTTCATATATTTCACACCTTTTCAGGGTCTTCATATTTTTAAACACCTCTTCATTCTTCTCCTGTTTTTCAGACCATTTCATGCTCCTCATATTTCTCACACTTTTTGAAGCTCTTCATATTTTTCACACTTTTTGAAGCTCTTCATACTTTTCACACCTGTCAGGCTCTTCATGTTTTTGAGCACAGCTTCATGCTCCTCCGATTTTTCAGACCGTTTCATGCTCCTCATATATTTCACACCTTTTGAAGCTCTTCATATTTTTCACACCTTTTCAGGATCTTCATGTTTTTGAACACCATTTCATGCTGCTCCTATTTTTCAGACCGTTTCATGCTCCTCATATTTTTGACACCATTGAAGCTGTTCATATTTTTCACACCTTCTCAGGCTCTTCACGTTTTTGAACACCGCTTCATGCTACTCCTATTTTTCAGACCGTTTCATGCTCCTCATATATTTGACACCTTTTGAAGCTCTTCATATTTTTCACACCTTTTTTGGCTCTTCATGTTTTTCAACATCACTTCATGATCCTCCTATTTTTCAGACCGTTTCATGCTCCTCATATTTTTGACACCTTTTGAAGCTCTTTATATTTGTCACACCTTTTCAGGCTCTTCATATTTTTGAACACCGCTTCATGGTCCTCCTATTTTTCAGACCGTTTCATGCTCCTCATGTATTTCACCCCTTTTGAAGCTCTTCATATTTTCCATACCTTTGCAGGCTCTTCATGTTTTTCAAAACCGCTTCATTCTCCTCCTATTTTTCAGACCGTTTCATGCTCCTCATATTTTTGAAACCTTTTGAAGCTCTTCATATTTTTCACACCATTTCAGGCTCTTCATGTTTTTCAACACAGTTTCATGCCCTCATATTTTTCAGACCGTTTCATGCTCCTCCTATTTTTGAGACCGTATCATGCTCCTCATATTTTTGACACGTTTTGAAGCTCTTCATATTTTTCACACCTTTTCAGGCTCTCCATGTTTTTCATCAGCAATTCATGCTCCTCCAATATTTGAGGCCGTTTCATGCTCCTCATATTTTTGACACCTTTTGAAGCTCTTCATATTTTTCACACCTTTTCAGGCTCATCATGTTTTTGCACACCGCTTCATGATCCTCATATTTTTCACATCGTTTCATGCTCCTCATATTTTTCACACCTTTTGATGCTCTTCATATATTTCACACCTTTTCAGGCTCTTTATGTTTTTGAACACCACTTCATGCTCCTCATATGTTTCAGACCGTTTCATGCTCCTCATATTTTTGACACGTTTTGGGGCTCTCATATTTTTCACACCATTCCAGGCTCTTCATATTTTTGAACACCGTTTCATGCTCCTCCTATTTTTCAGACCGTTTCATGCTCCTCATATTTTTGACACCTTTTGAAGCTCTTCATATTTTTCATACCTTTTCAGGCTCTCCATATTTTTGAACACTGCATCATGCTCCTCCTATTTTTGAGACCGTTTCATGCTCCTCATATTTATGACACCTTTTGAAGCTCTTCATATTTGTCACACCTTTTCAGGCTCTTTATGTTTTTGAACACCGCTTTATCCTCCTCCTATTTTTCAGACCGTTCCCTGCTCTTCATATTTTTCAAACCTTTTGAAGCTCTTCATATTTTTCACACCTTTTCAGGCTCTTCATATTTTTAAATACCGCTTCATGCTTCTTCTGTTTTTCAGACCGTTTCACGTTCCTCATATTTTTGACACCTTTTGAAGCTCTTCATATTTTTCATACCTTTTCAGGCTCTCCATATTTTTGAACACCGCTTCATGCTCCTCCTTTTTTGAGACCGTTTTATGCTCCTCATATTTTTGACACCATTTGAAGCTCTTCATATTTGTCACACCTTTTCAGGCTCTTCATGTTTTTGAACATTGCTTTATCCTCCTCCTATTTTTCAGCCCGTTCCCTGCTCTTCATATTTTTCAAACCTTTTGAAGATCTTCATATTTTTCACACCTTTTCAGGCTCTTCATGTTTTTAAACACCGCTTCATGCTCCTTCTGTTTTTCAGACCGTTTCATGTTCCTCATATTTTTGACACCTTTTGAAGCTCTTCATATTTTTCATACCTTTTCAGGCTCTCCATATTTTTGAACACCGCTTCATGCTCCTCCTATTTTTGAGACCGTTTCATGCTCCTCATATTGTTGACACCTTTTGAAGCTCTTCATATTTGTCACACCTTTTCAGGCTCTTCATGTTTTTGAACACCGCTTTATCCTCCTCCTATTTTTCAGACCGTTCCATGCTCTTCATATTTTTCAAAATTTTTGAAGCTCTTCATATTTTTCACACCTTTTCAGGCTCTTCATGTTTTTAAACACCGCTTCATGCTCCTCCTTTTTTGCAGACCGTTTCATGCTCCTCATATTTTTCCCACCTTTTGATGCCGTTCTATTTCTCACACCTTTTCAGGCTCTTCATGTTTTTCAACACTACTTCATGCTCCTCCTATTTTTCAGACCGTTTCAGGCTCCTCATATTTTTCACACCTTTTGAAGCCGTTCTATTTCTCACACCTTTTCAGGCTCTTCATGTTTTTCACACCGCTTCATTCTCCTCCTATTTTTCAGACCGTTTCATGCTCCTCATATTTTTGAAATCTTTTGAAGCTCTTCATATTTTTCACACCATTTCAGGCTCTTCATGTTTTTCAACACATTTTCATGCCCTCATATTTTTCAGACCGTTTCATGCTCCTCCTATTTTTGAGACCGTATCATGCTCCTCATATTTTTGACACGTTTTGAAGCTCTTCATATTTTTCACACCTTTTCAGGCTCTCCATGTTTTTCATCAGCAATTCATGCTCCTCCAATATTTGAGGCCGTTTCATGCTCCTCATATTTTTGACACCTTTTGAAGCTCTTCATATTTTTCACACCTTTTCAGGCTCATCATGTTTTTGCACACCGCTTCATGATCCTCATATTTTTCACATCGTTTCATGCTCCTCATATTTTTCACACCTTTTGATGCTCTTCATATATTTCACACCTTTTCAGGCTCTTTATGTTTTTGAACACCACTTCATGCTCCTCATATGTTTCAGACCGTTTCATGCTCCTCATATTTTTGACACGTTTTGGGGCTCTCATATTTTTCACACCATTCCAGGCTCTTCATATTTTTGAACACCGTTTCATGCTCCTCCTATTTTTCAGACCGTTTCATGCTCCTCATATTTTTGACACCTTTTGAAGCTCTTCATATTTGTCACACCTTTTCAGGCTCTTTATGTTTTTGAACACCGCTTTATCCTCCTCCTATTTTTCAGACCGTTCCCTGCTCTTCATATTTTTCAAACCTTTTGAAGCTCTTCATATTTTTCACACCTTTTCAGGCTCTTCATATTTTTAAACACCGCTTCATGCTTCTTCTGTTTTTCAGACCGTTTCACGTTCCTCATATTTTTGACACCTTTTGAAGCTCTTCATATTTTTCATACCTTTTCAGGCTCTCCATATTTTTGAACACCGCTTCATGCTCCTCCTTTTTTGAGACCGTTTCATGCTCCTCATATTTTTCCCACCTTTTGATGCCGTTCTATTTCTCACACCTTTTCAGGCTCTTCATGTTTTTCAACACTACTTCATGCTCCTCCTATTTTTCAGACCGTTTCAGGCTCCTCATATTTTTCACACCTTTTGAAGCCGTTCTATTTCTCACACCTTTTCAGGGTCTTCATGTTTTTCACACCGTTTCATGATCCTCCTATTTTTCAGACCGTTTCATGCTCCTCGTATTTTTGACACCTTTTGAAGCTCTTCATATTATTCACACCTTTTCAGGCTCTTCATGTTTTTCAACACCACTTCATGCTCCTCCAGGTTTCCAGACCATTTCATGCTCCTCATATTTTTCACTCCTTTTGAAGCTCTTCATATTTCTCACACCTTTTCAGGCTCTTCATGTTTTTCAACACCGCTTCATGCCCCTCCTATCTTTCAGACCATTTCATGCTCATCTCATTTTTGACACCTTTTGAAGCTCTTCATATATTTCACACCTTTTGAAGCTCTTGATAATTTTCACACGTTTTCAGGCTCTTCATGTTTTTCAACAAGATTTCATGCTCCTCCAGTTTTTCAGACCGTTTCTAGGTCCTCATGTATTTCACACCATTTGAAGCTCTTCATATTTTTCACACTTTTTCAGGCTCTTCATGTTTTTCAACACCGCTTCATGCTCCTCCTATCTTTCAGACCATTTCATGCTCATCTCATTTTTGACACCTTTTGAAGCTCTTCTTATATTTCAAACCTTTTGAAGCTCTTCATAATTTTCACACGTTTTCAGGCTCTTCATGTTTTTCAACACGGCTTCATGATCCTCCTATTTTTCACACCGTTCATGCTCCTCATATTTTTGACACCTTTTGAAGTTCTTCCTATTTTTCACAACTCTTCATGCTCTTCATGTTTTTCGATACCGCTTCATGCTCCTCCTATTTTACAGCCTGTTTCATGCTCCTCATATTTTTGAAACCTTTTGAAGCTCTTCATATTTTTCACACCTTTTCCCGCTCTTCATGTTTGTTAAAACCTTTTCTTGCTCCTCCTATTTTTCAGACCGTTTCATGCTCCTCATATTTTTGACACCTTATGAAGCTCTTCATATTTTTCACTCCTTTTCAGATCTTCATGTTTTTCAACGCCACTTCATGCTCCTTCTATTTTTCAGACCGTTTCATGCTCCTCATATTTTTGAAACCTTTTGAAGCTCTTCATATATTTCACACCTTTTCAGGCTCTTCATGTTTTTCAACACCACTTCATGCTCCTCCTATTTTTCAGAGTGTTTCATGCTCCTCATATTTTTGACACCTTTTGAAGTTCCTCATATTTTTCACACCATTTCAGGCTCTTCATGTTTTTGAACACCGTTTCATGCTCCTCCTATTTTTCAGAACGTTTCATGCTCCTCATATTTTTGACTCCTTTTGAAGCTCTTCATATATTTCGCATGTTTTCAGGCTCTTCATGTTTTTCAAAACCAATTCATGCTCCTCCTATTTTTCAGACCTTTTCATGCTCCTCATAATTTTGACATCTTTTGAAGCGCTTCATATTTTTCACACTTTTTCAGGCTCTTCATATTCTTCAACACCGCTTCATGCTCCTCCTATTTTTCAGACCGTTTCATGCTCCTCATATTTTTGACACCTTTTGAAGCGCTTCATATTTTTCACATCATTTCAGGCTCTTCATGTTTTTCAACAGCGCTTCATGCTCCTCCTATTTTTCAGAACGTTTCATGATCCTCATATTTTTGAAACCTTCTGAAGCTCTTCTTTTTTTTTCACACCTTTTCAGGCTCTTCATGTTTTTGAACACCGCTTCATGCTCCTCCTATTTTTCAGACCGTTTCATGATCCTCATATTTTTGACACCTTTTGAAGCTCTTCATATTTTTCACACCTTTTCAGGGTCTTCATTTTTTTTACACCGCTTCATGCTCCTCCTATTTTTCAGACCGTTTCATGCTTCTCCTATTTTTGACACCTTTTGAAGCTCTTCATATTTTTCACACCATTTCAGGCTCTTCATGTTTTTGAACACCGTTTAATGCTCCTCCTATTTTTCAGACTGTTTCATGCTCCTCATATTTTTGACCCCTTTTGAAGCTCTTCATATTTTACCCACCTTTTCAGGCTCTTCATATTTTTCAACACCGCTTCATGCTCGTACTACTTTCCAGACCGTTTCATGCTCGTCTCATTTTTGACACCTTTTGAAGCTCTTCATATTTCTCACAACTTTTAACCTCTTCATGTTTTTCACACGTTTTCAGGCTCTTCATGTTTTTCAACACCGCTTCATGCTCCTCCCATTTTTCAGATAGTTTCATGCTCCTCCTATTTTTCAGACCGTTTCATGCTCCTCATATTTTTGACACCTTTTGAAGCTCTTCATATTTTTCACACCTTTTCAGGTTCTTCATGTTTTTCAACACCGCTTCATGCTCCTCCTATTTTTCAGACCGTTCTTGCTCCTCATATATTTGACAACTTTTGTAGCTCTTCATATTTTTCACATCTCTTCTGGCTCTTCATGTTTTTGAACTCCGTTTCTTGCTCCTCCAATTTTTCAGACCGTTTCATGCCCCTCATATTTTTAACACCTTTTGAAGCTCTTCATATTTGTCACACATTTTCAGTCTCTTCATGTTTTTCAACACCGCTTCATGCTCCTCCTATTTTTCAGACCGTTCATGCTCCTCATATTTTTCACACCTTTTGAAGCTCTTCATATATTTCACACCTTTTCAGGTTCTTCATGTTTTTCAACACCGCTTCGTGCTTCGCCTATATTTCAGACCGTGTCACGCTCCTTATATTTTTGACACCTTTTGAAGCTCTTCATATTTTTCACACCTTTTCAGGCTCTTCATGTTTTTCAACATCACTTCTTTCTTCTCCTATTTTTCAGACCGTTACATGCTCCTCATATTTTTGACACCTTTTGAAGCTCTTCATATGTTTCACACCTTTTGAAGCTTTTCATGTTTTGTAACACCGCTTCATGCTCCTCGTATTTTTCATACCGTTTCATGCTCCTCATATTTTTCACACCTTTTGAAGCTTGTCTTATTTTCACAGCTTTTCAGGAACTTCATGTTTTTCAAAACCGCTTAATGCTCCTCCTATTTTTCAGACCATTTCATGCTCCTCATATTTTTGACAACTTTTGAAGCTCTTCATATGTTTCACAACTTTTGAAGCTCTTCATGTTTTTTAACACCGTTTCATGCTCCTCCTATTTGTCAGACCGTTTCATGCTCCTCATATGTTTCACACCTTTTGAAGCTCTTCATGTTTTTTAACACCTTTTCATGCTCCTGATATATTTCAGACAGTTTCATGCTCCTCATATTTTGACACCTTTAGAAGCTCTTCATATTTTTCACACCTTTTCAGGGTCTTCATGTCTTTCAACACCGCTTCATGCTCCTCGTATTTTTCAAACCGTTTCATGCTCCTCATATTTTTCACACCTTTTGAAGCTTGTCTTATTTTCACAGCTTTTCAGGAACTTCATGTTTTTCAAAACCGCTTAATGCTCCTCCTATTTTTCAGACCGTTTCATGCTCCTCATATTTTTGACACTTTTTGAAGCTCTTCATATGTTTCACACCTTTTGAAGCTCTTCATGTTTTTTAACACCGTTTCATGCTCCTCCAATTTTTCAGACCGTTTCATGCTCCTCATATGTTTAACACCTTTTGAAGCTCTTCATGTTTTTTAACACCTTTTCATGCTCCTGATATATTTCAGACAGTTTCATGCTCCTCATATTTTGACATCTTTAGAAGCTCTTCATATTTTTCACAACTTTTCAGGGTCTTCATGTCTTTCAACACCGCTTCATGCTCCTCCTATTTTTCAGACCGTTTCATGCTCCTCATATTTTTGACCCATTTTGAAGCTCTTCATATTTTTCACACCTTTTCAGGCTCTTCATGTTTTTCAAAACCAATTCATGCTCTTCCTATTTTTCAGACTGTTTCATGCTCCTCATAATTTTCACATCTTTTGAAGCGCTTCATAGTTTTCACACCTTTTCAGGCTCTTCATGTTCTTCAACACCGCTTCATTCTCCTCCTATTTTTCAGACCGTTTCTTGCTCTTCATATTTTTGACACTTTTTAAGCTCTTCATATTTTTCACACCTTTTCTGGCTGTTCATGTTTTTCAACACTGCTTCATGCTCTTCCTACTTTCCAGACCGTTTCATGCTCGTCTCATTTTTGACACCTTTTGAAGCTCTTCATATTTCTCACAACTTTTAAGCTCTTCATGTTTTTCACACGTTTTCAGGCTCTTCATGTTTTTCAACACCGCTTCATGCTCCTCCCATTTTTCAGACCGTTTCATGCTCCTCCTATTTTTCAGACCGTTTCATGCTCCTCATATTTTTGACATCTTTTGAAGCTCTTCATATTTTTCACACCATTTCACGCTCTTCATGTTTTTGAACACCGCTTCTTGCTCCTCCCATATTTCAGACCGTTTCATGCTCCTTCTATTTTTGACACCTTTTGAAGCTCTTCATATATTTCACACCTTTTGAAGCTCTTGATAATTTTCACAAGTTTTCAGGCTCTTCATGTTTTTCAACAAGATTTCATGCTCCTCCAGTTTTTCAGACCGTTTTTAGGTCCTCATGTATTTCACACCATTTGAAGCTCTTCACATTTTCCACACTTTTTCAGGCTCTTCATGTTTTTCAACACCGCTTCATGCTCCTCCTATCTTTCAGACCATTTCATGCTCATCTCATTTTTGACACCTTTTGAAGCTCTTCTTATATTTCAAACCTTTTGAAGCTCTTCATAATTTTCACACGTTTTCAGGCTCTTCATGTTTTTCAACACGGCTTCATGATCCTCCTATTTTTCATACCGTTCATGCTCCTCATATTTTTGACACCTTTTGAAGTTCTTCCTATTTTTCACAACTCTTCATGCTCTTCATGTTTTTCGACACGGCTTCATGCTCCTCCTATTTTACAGCCTGTTTCATGCTCCTCATATTTTTGAAACCTTTTGAAGCTCTTCATATTTTTCACACCTTTTCCCGCTCTTCATGTTTGTTAAAACCGTTTCTTGCTCCTCCTATTTTTCAGACCGTTTCATGCTCCTCATATTTTTGACACCTTATGAAGCTCTTCATATTTTTCACTCCTTTTCAGATCTTCATGTTTTTCAACACCACTTCATGCTCCTTCTATTTTTCAGACCGATTCATGCTCCTCATTTTTTTGACACTTTTTGAAGCTCTTCATATTCTTCACAGCTTTTGATGCTCTTCATGTTTTTCAACACCGCTTCATGCTCCTCCTATTTTTCAGACCGTTTCATGCTCCTCATATTTTTGACACCTTTTGAAGCTCTTCATATATTTCACACCTTTTCAGGCTCTTCATGTTTTTCAACACCACTTCATGCTCCTCCTGTATTTCAGAGTGTTTCATGCTCCTCATATTTTTGATACCTTTTGAAGTTCCTCATATTTTTCACACCATTTCAGGCTCTTCATGTTTTTGAACACCGTTTCATGCTCCTCCTATTTTTCAGACCGTTTCATGCTCCTCATATTTTTGACCCCTTTTGAAGCTCTTCATATATTTCGCATGTTTTCAGGCTCTTCATGTTTTTCAAAACCAATTCATGCTCCTCCTATTTTTCAGACCTTTTCATGCTCCTCATAATTTTGACATCTTTTGAAGCGCTTCATATTTTTCACACTTTTTCAGGCTCTTCATATTCTTCAACACCGCTTCATGCTCCTCCTATTTTTCAGACCGTTTCATGCTCCTCATATTTTTGACACCTTTTGAAGCGCTTCATATTTTTCACACCATTTCAGGCTCTTCATGTTTTTGAACACCGTTTAATGCTCCTCCTATTTTTCAGACTGTTTCATGCTCCTCATATTTTTGACACCTTTTGAAGCTCTTCATATTTTACCCACCTTTTCAGGCTCTTCATGTTTTTCAACACCGCTTCATGCTCCTCTTATTTTTCAGACCGTTTCATGCTCTCCATGTATTTCCAACCCTTTGAAGCTCTTCATATTTTTCACACCTTTTCAGGCTCTTCATGTTTCTGAAAACCGTTTCATGCTCTTCCTATTTTTCAGACCGTTCCATGCTCCTCATAATTTTCACACCATTTTAAGCTCTTCATATTTTTCACACCTTTTCCGATTCTTCATGTTTTTGAACACTGCTTCATGCTCCTCCTAGACCGTTTCATGATCCTCATGTATTTGACACCTTTTGAAGCTGTTCATATTTTTCACACCTTTTCAGGCTCCCCATGTTTTTCAACACGGCTTCATGATCCTCCTGTTTTTCAGAACGTTTCATGCTCCTCATATTTTTGACACGTTTTGAAGCTCTTCATATTTTTCACACCTTTTTAGGCTCTTCATGTTTTCAACACCACTTCACTCTCCTCCTATTTTTCAGAACGTTTCATGCTCTTCATATTTTTGACACTTTATAAGCTCTTCATATTTTTCACACCTTTTCTGGCTCTTCATGTTTTTCAACACCACTTCATGCTCGTCCTACTTTCCAGACCGTTTCATGCTCGTCTCATTTTTGACACCTTTTGAAGCTCTTCATATTTCTCACAACTTTTAAGCTCTTCATGTTTTTCACACATTTTCAGGCTCTTCATGTTTTTCAACACCGCTTCATGCTCCTCCCATTTTTCAGACCGTTTCATGCTCCTCCTATTTTTCAGACCGTTTCATGCTCCTCATATTTTTGACACCTTTTGAAGCTCTTTATATTTTTCACACCTTTTCAGGTTCTTCATGTTTTTCAACACCGCTTCATGCTCCTCCTATTTTTCAGACCGTTCTTGCTCCTCATATATTTGACAACTTTTGTAACTCTTCATATTTTTCACATCTTTTCTGGCTCTTCATGTTTTTGAACTCCGTTTCTTGCTCCTCCAATTTTTCAGACCGTTTCATGCCCCTCATATTTTTAACACCTTTTGAAGCTCTTCATATTTGTCACACATTTTCAGTCTCTTCATGTTTTTCAACACCGCTTCATTCTTCTCCTATTTTTCAGACCGTTCATGCTCCTCATATTTTTCACACCTTTTGAAGCTCTTCATATTTTTCACACCTTTTCAGGTTCTTCATGTTTTTCAACACCGCTTCATGCTTCACCTATTTTTCAGACCGTGTCATGCTCCTCATATTTTTGACACCTTTTGAAGCTCTTCATATTTTTCACACCTTTTCAGGCTCTTCATGTTTTTCAACATCACTTCATTCTTCTCCTATTTTTCAGACCGTTACATGCTCCTCATATTTTTGACGCCTTTTGAAGCTCTTCATATGTTTCACACCTTTTGAAGCTCTTCAAGATTTTCTAAACAGCTTCATGCTCCTCCTATTTTTCATACCGTTTCATGCTCCTCATATTTTTGACACCTTTTGAAGCTCTACATAATTCTCACACCTTTTCTGGCTCTTCATGTTTTTCAACACCCCTTCTTGCTCCTCCTATTTTTCAGACTGTTTCATGCTCCTCATATTTTTGACACCTTTTGAAGCTCTTCATATGTTTCACACCTTTTGAAGCTCTTCATGTTTTGTAACACCGCTTCATGCTCCTCGTATTTTTCATACCATTTCATGCTCCTCATATTTTTCCCACCTTTTGAAGCTTGTCTTATTTTCACAGCTTTTCAGGAACTTCATGTTTTTCAAAACCGCTTACTGCTCCTCCTATTTTTCAGACCGTTTCATGCTCCTCATATTTTTGACAACTTTTGAAGCTCTTCATATGTTTCACACATTTTGAAGCTCTTCATGTTTTTTAACACCGATTCATGCTCCTCCTATTTGTCAGACCATTTCATGCTCCTCATATGTTTCACACCTTTTGATGCTCTTCATGTTTTTTAACACCTTTTCATGCTCCTGATATATTTCAGACAGTTTCATGCTCCTCATATTTTGACACCTTTAGAAGCTCTTCATATTTTTCACACCTTTTCAGGGTCTTCATGTCTTTCAACACCGCTTCATGCTCCTCGTATTTTTCATACAGTTTCATGCTCCTCATATTTTTCACACCTTTTGAAGCTTGTCTTATTTTCACAGCTTTTCAGGAACTTCATGTTTTTCAAAACTGCTTAACGCTCCTCCTATTTTTCAGACCGTTTCACGCTCCTCATATTTTTGACACTTTTTGAAGCTCTTCATATGTTTCACACCTTTTGAAGCTCTTCATGTTTTTTAACACCGTTTCATGCTCCTCCTATTTTTCAGACCGTTTCATGCTCCTCATATGTTTAACACCTTTTGAAGCTCTTCATGTTTTTTAACACCTTTTCATGCTCCTGATATATTTCAGACAGTTTCATGCTCCTCATATTTTGACATCTTTAGAAGCTCTTCATATTTTTCACAACTTTTCAGGGTCTTCATGTCTTTCAACACCGCTTCATGCTCCTCCTATTTTTCAGACCGTTTCATGCTCCTCATATTTTTGACCCATTTTGAAGCTCTTCATATTTTTCACACCTTTTCAGGCTCTTCATGTTTTTCAAAACCAATTCATGCTCTTCCTATTTTTCAGACTGTTTCATGCTCCTCATAATTTTGACATCTTTTGAAGCGCTTCATATTTTTCACACCTTTTCAGGCTCTTCATGTTCTTCAACACCGCTTCATTCTCCTCCTATTTTTCAGACCGTTTCTTGCTCTTCATATTTTTGACACTTTTTAAGCTCTTCATATTTTTCACACCTTTTCTGGCTCTTCATGTTTTTCAACACTGCTTCATGCTCGTCCTACTTTCCAGACCGTTTCATGCTCATCTCATTTTTGACACCTTTTGAAGCTCTTCATATTTCTCACAACTTTTAAGCTCTTCATGTTTTTCACACGTTTTCAGGCTCTTCATGTTTTTCAACACCGCTTCATACTCCTCCCATTTTTCAGACCGTTTCATGCTCCTCCTATTTTTCAGACCGTTTCATGCTCCTCATATTTTTGACATCTTTTGAAGCTCTTCATATTTTTCACACCATTTCTCGCTGTTCATGTTTTTGAACACCGCTTCTTGCTCCTCCCATACTTCAGACCGTTTCATGCTCCTTCTATTTTTGACACCTTTTGAAGCTCTTCATATTTTTCACACCATTTGAGGCTCTTCATGTTTTTGAACACCGTTTCATGCTCCTCCTATTTTTCAGACCGTTTCATGCTCCTCATATTTTTGACACCTTTTGAAGCTCTTCATATTTTACTCACCTTTTCAGGTTCTTCATGTTTTTCAACACCGCTTCATGCTCCTCCTATTTTTCAGACCTTTTCATGCTCCTCATGTATTTCCAACCTTTTGAAGCTCTTCATATTTTTCACACCTTTTCAGACTCTTCATGTTTTTGAACACCGCTTCATGCTCCTCCTATTTTTCAGACCGTTTCATGCTCCTCATAATTTTCACACCTTTTGAAGCTCTTCATATTTTTCACACCTTTACCGGTTCTTCATGTTTTTGAACACTGCTTCATGCTCCTCCTATTTTTCAACTGTTTCATGCTCCTGATATATTTCACACCTTTTGAAGCGCTTCATATATTTCGCATGTTTTCAGGCTCTTCATGTTTTTCAAAACCAATTCATGCTCCTCTTATTTTTCAGACTGTTTCATGCTCCTCATAATTTTGACATCTTTTGAAGTGCTTCATATTTTTCACACCTTTTCAGACTCTTCATGTTTTTCAACACCGCTTCATGCTCCTCCTATTTTTCAGACCGTTTCATGCTTTTCCTATTTTTCACAACTTTTGAAGCTCTTCATATTTTTCACACCTTTTAAACTCTTCATGTTTTTGAACACCGCTTCACACTCCTCCTATTTTTCATACCGTTTCATGCTCCTCAAATTTTTGACAGCTTTTGAAGCTCCTCATATACTTTCCACCTTTTCAGGCTCTTCATTTTTGTGAACTCCGCTTCATGCTCCTCCTTTTCTTCAGACCGTTTCATGCTCATCTCATTTTTGACATCTTTTGAAGCTCTTCATATTTTTCACACCTTTTGAATCTCTTCATATTTTTCATATTTTTGAAGCTCTTCATATTTTCACACCTTTTCAGGCTCTTCATGTTTTTGAACACGGTTTCATGATCCTCCTATTTTTCAGAAAGTTTCATGCTCCTCATATTTTTGACACCTTTTAAACCTCTTCATATTTTTCACACCTTTTCAGGCTCTTCATGTTTTTCAACACCGGTTCATGCTCCTCCTCTTTTTCAGAAAGTTTCATGCTCCTCATATTTTTGAAACCTTTTGAAGCTCTTCATATTTTTCTCACATTTTCAGGCTCTTCCTGTTTTTCAACACCATTTCATGCTCCTCTTATTTTTCAAACCGTTTCATGTTGCTCCTATTTTTCAGACCGTTTCATGATCCTCATATTTTTGAAACATTTTGAAGCTCTTCATATTTTTCACACCTTTTCTTGCTCTTCAAGATTTTCAACAACGCTTCAAGCTCCTCCTTTTTTTCAGACCGTTTCATGCTCATCTCATTTTTACACCTTTTGAACCTCTTCGTATTTTTCACACCTTTTCAGGCACTTCATGTTTTTCAGCTCCACTTCATGCTCCTCCTATTTTTCAGACCGTTTCATGCTCCTCCTATTTTTCATACCGTTTCATGCTCCTCATATTTTTGACAGCTTTTGAAGCTATTCATATTTTTTCACCTTTTCAGGCTCTTCATGTTTTTGAACTCTGTTTCATGCTCCTCCTATTTTTCAGACCGTTTCATGCTCCTCCTATTTTTCATACCGTTTCATGCTCCTCATATACCTGACAGCTTTTGAAGCTCTTCATATTTTTCACACCTTTTCAGGCTCTTCATGTTTTTCAACACCGCTTAATTCTCCTTCTATTTTTCAGACCGTTTCATGCTCCTCATAGTTTTGACACCTTTTGAATCTCTTCATATACTTCACACTTTTTCAGGCTTTTCATGTTTTTCACCAACACTTCATGCTACTCCTATTTTTTAGGCCATTTCATGCTCATCTCATTTTTGACACCGTTTGAAGCTCTTCATATTTTTCACACCTTTTGAAGCTCTTCATATTTTTCACACCTTTTGAAGCTGTTCATATTTTTCACACGTTTTCAGGCTCTTCATGTTTTTCAACACCGCTTCATGCTCCTCCTATTTTTCAGACCGTTCATTCTCCTCATAATTTTGAAACATTTTGAAGCTCTTCTTATTTTTCACACCTTTTCAGGCTCTTCATGGTTTTCAAGACCGCTTCATGCTCCTCCTATTTTCCAGACCGTTCATGCTCCTCGTATTTTTGACACCTTTTGCAGCTCTTCATATTTTTCACACCTTTTCAGGATCTTCATGTTTTTCAACACCGCTTCATGCTCCTCCTATTTTTCAGACCGTTTCATGCTCATCTAATTTTTGACACGTTTTGAAGGTCTTCATATTTTTCACAAATTTTCATGCTCTTCATGTTTTCGAACACCGTTTCATGCTCCTCCTATTTTTCAGACCGTTTCATGCTCCTCATATTTTTCACACCTTTTGAAGCTCTTCATATTTTTCACACCTTTTCAGGCTCTTCATGTTTTTCAACACTGCATCATGCTCTTCCTATTCTTCAGAACTTTTCATGCTCCTCAAATTTTTGACACCTTTTGAAGCTCTTCATATTTTTCACACCTTTTCAGACTCTTCATGTTTTTCAACACCGATTCATGCTCCTCCTATTTTTCAGACCGTTTCATGCTTTTCCTATTTTTCACAACTTTTGAAGCTCTTCATATTTTTCACACCTTTTAAAATCTTCATGTTTTTGAACACCGCTTCACACTCCTCCTATTTTTCATACCGTTTCATGCTCCTCAAATTTTTGACAGCTTTTGAAGCTCCTCATATACTTTCCACCTTTTCAGGCTCTTCATTTTTGTGAACTCCGCTTCATGCTCCTCCTTTTCTTCAGACCGTTTCATGCTCATCTCATTTTTGACATCTTTTGAAGCTCTTCATATTTTTCACACCTTTTGAATCTCTTCATATTTTTCATATTTTTGAAGCTCTTCATATTTTCACACCTTTTCAGGCTCTTCATGTTTTTGAACACGGTTTCATGATCCTCCTATTTTTCAGAAAGTTTCATGCTCCTCATATTTTTGACACCTTTTAAACCTCTTCATATTTTTCACACCTTTTCAGGCTCTTCATGTTTTTCAACACCGGTTCATGCTCCTCCTCTTTTTCAGAAAGTTTCATGCTCCTCATATTTTTGAAACCTTTTGAAGCTCTTCATATTTTTCTCACATTTTCAGGCTCTTCCTGTTTTTCAACACCATTTCATGCTCCTCTTATTTTTCAAACCGTTTCATGTTGCTCCTATTTTTCAGACCGTTTCATGATCCTCATATTTTTGAAACACTTTGAAGCTCTTCATATTTTTCACACCTTTTCTTGCTCTTCAAGATTTTCAACAACGCTTCATGCTCCTCCTATTTTTCAGACCGTTTCATGCTCATCTCATTTTTACACCTTTTGAAGCTCTTCATATTTTTCACACCTTTTCAGGCACTTCATGTTTTTCAGCTCCACTTCATGCTCCTCCTATTTTTCAGACCGTTTCATGCTCCTCCTATTTTTCATACCGTTTCATGCTCCTCACATTTTTGACAGCTTTTGAAGCTCTTCATATTTTTCTCACCTTTTCAGGCTCTTCATGTTTTTGAACTCTGATTCATGCTCCTCCTATTTTTCAGACCGTTTCATGCTCCTCCTATTTTTCATACCGTTTCATGCTCCTCATATACCTGACAGCTTTTGAAGCTCTTCATATTTTTCACACCTTTTCAGGCTCTTCATGTTTTTCAACACCGCTTAATTCTCCTTCTATTTTTCAGACCGTTTCATGCTCCTCATAGTTTTGACACCTTTTGAATCTCTTCATATACTTCACACTTTTTCAGGCTTTTCATGTTTTTCACCAACACTTCATGCTCCTCCTATTTTTTAGGCCATTTCATGCTCATCTCATTTTTGACACCGTTTGAAGCTCTTCATATTTTTCACACCTTTTGAAGCTCTTCATATTTTTCACACATTTTGAAGCTGTTCATATTTTTCACACGTTTTCAGGCTCTTCATGTTTTTCAACACCGCTTCATGCTCCTCCTATTTTTCAGACCATTCATTCTCCTCATAATTTTGAAACATTTTGAAGCTCTTCTTATTTTTCACAACTCTTCATGCTCTTCATGTTTTTCGACACCGCTTCATGCACCTCCTATTTTACAGCCTGTTTCATGCTCCTCATTTTTTTGACACCTTTTGAAGCTCTTCATATTTTTCACACCTTTTCCCACTCTTCATGTTTGTTAAAACCGTTTCTTACTCCTCCTTTTTTTCAGACCGTTTCATGCTCCTCATATTTTTGACACCTTATGAAGCTCTTCATATTTTTCACTCCTTTTCAGATCTTCATGTTTTTCAACACCACGTCATGCTCCTTCTATTTTTCAGACCGATTCATGCTCCTCATATTTTTGACACCTTTTGAAGCTCTTCATATTTTTCACACCTTTTTAGGCTCTACACATTTTTCAACACCACTTCATGCTCCTCCTATTTTTCAGACAGTTTCATGCTCCTAATATTTTTGACACCTTATGAAGCTCTTCATATTTTTCACAACTTTTCAGACTCTTCATGCTTTTCAAAACCGCTTCATGCTCCTCCTATTTTTCAGACCGGTTCATGCTCCTCATATATTTCACATCTTTTAATGCTCTTCATATTTTTCATACATTTTCAGGCTCTTCATGTTTTTAAACATCACTTCTTGCTCCTCCTATTTTTCAGACCGTTTCATGCTCCTCATATTATTGACACATTTTGAAGATCTTCATATTTCTCACACCTTTTCAGGCTCTTCATGTTTTTCAACACCGCTTCATGCCCCTCCTATCTTTCAGACCATTTCATGCTCATCTCATTTTTGACACCTTTTGAAGCTCTTCATATTCTTCACAGCTTTTCATGCTCTTCATGTATTTCAACACCACTTCATGCTCCTTCTATTTTTCAGACCGATTCATGCTCCTCATATTTTTGACACGTTTTGAAGCTCTTCATATTCTTCACAGCTTTTCATGCTCTTCATGTATTTCAACACCGCTTCATGCTCCTCCTATTTTTGAGACCGTTTCATGCTCCTCATATTTTTGACACCTTTTGAAGCTCTTCATATATTTCACACCTTTTCAGGCTCTTCATGTTTTTCAATACCACTTCATGCTCCTCCTATTTTTCAGAGCGTTTCATGCTCCTCATATTTTTGACACCTTTTGGAGTTCCTCATATTTTTCACACCATATCAGGCTCTTCATGTTTTTGAATACCGTTTCATGCTCCTGCTATTTTTCAGACCGTTTCATGCTCCTCATATTTTTGACACCTTTTGAAGCTCTTCATATTTTTCACACCTTTTTTGGCTCTTCATGTTTTTCAACATCACTTCATGATCCTCCTATTTTCCAGACCGTTCATGCTCCTCGTATTTTTGACACCTTTTGCAGCTCTTCATATTTTTCACACCTTTTCAGGCTCTTCATGTTTTTCAACACCGCTTCATGCTCCTCCTATCTTTGAGACAATATCATTCTCATCTCATTTTTGACTTCTTTTGAAGCTCTTCATATTTTTCACATCTTTTCAGTCTCTTCATGTTTTTCAACACCAATTCATGTTCCTCCTAATATTCAGACCGTTTCATGCTCATTTCATTTTTGACACATTTTGAAGCTCTTCATATTTTTCACACCTTTTGAAGCTCTTCATATTTTTCACACCTTTTCAGAATCTTCTTGTTTTTCAACACCGCTTCATTCTCCTCCTATTTTTCAGACCGTCTCATGCTCCTCATATTTTTCACACCTTTTGAAGCTCTTCATATTTTGCACATCTTTTCAGGCTCTTCATGTTTTTCAACAACACTTCATTCTCCTTCTATTTTTCAGACCGTTTCATGCTCCTCATATTTTTGACACCTTTTCAATCTCTTCATATACTTCACATTTTTTCAGGCTCTTCATGTTTTTCACCAACACTTCATGCTCCTCCTATTTTTTAGGCCATTTCATGCTCATCTCATTTTTGACACCGTTTGAAGCTCTTCATATTTTTCACACCTTTTGAAGCTCTTCATATTTTTCACACTTTTTGAAGCTGTTCATATTTTTCACACGTTTTCAGGCTCTTCATGTTTTCAACACCGCTTCATGCACCTCCTATTTTTCAGACCGTTTCATGCCCCTCATATTTTTCACACCTTTTGAAGATCTTCATATATTTCACACATTTTCAGGCTCTTCATGTTTTTGAACAAAACTTCATGCTTCTCCTATTTTTCAGAGCGTTTAATGCTCCTCATGTACTTCACACCTTTTGAAGCTCTTCATATTTTTCACACCGTTTCAGGCTCTTCATGTTTTTCAACAGCGCTTCATGCTCCTCCTATTTTTCAGACCTTTTCATACTCCTCCTATTTTTCAGGCAGTTTCATGCTCCTCATATTTTGACACCTTTTGAAGCTCTTCATATTTTTAACACTTTTTCAGGCTCTTCATGTTTTTCAACACCGCTTCATGCTCCTCCTATTTTTCAGATCGTTTCAAGCTCCTCATATTTTTGACACCTTTTAAAGCTCTTCATATTTTTCACTTCTTTTGAAGCTCTTCATATTTTTCACACCTTTTCAGGCTCTTCAAGTTTTTGATCACAGTTTCTGGCTCCTCCTATTTTTCAGACCGTTTCTTGCTCCTCATATTTTTGACACATTTTGAAGCTCTTCATATTTTTCACACCTTTTCAAGCTCTTCATGTTTTTGAACACCGCTTCATGATCCTCCTATTTTTCAGACCGTTTCATGCTCTTCATATTTTTGACACCTTTTGAAGCTCTTCATATTTTTTACACCTTTTCAGGCTCTTCATGTTTTTCAACACCACTTCCTGGTTCTCTTATTTTTCAGACCGTTTCATGCTCATCTCATTTTTGACACCTTTGAAGCTCTTCATAGATTTCACACATTTTGAAGCTCTTCATATTTTTCACACCTTTTCAAGCTCTTCATGTTTTTGAACACCGTTTCATGCTGCTACTATTTTTCAGACCGTTTCATGTTCCTCATATTTTTCACGCCTTTTCAAGCTCTTCATATTTTTCACACCTTTCAGGCTCTTCCTGTTTTTGAACACACCTTCATGCTCCTCCTATTTTTCAGACCGTTCCATATTCCTCATAGTTTTGACACGTTTTGACGCTCTTCATATTTTTCACAACTTTTCAGGCTGTTCATGTTTTTCAACACCGCTTCATGATCCTCCTATTTTTCAGACTTTTCATGCACCTCATAGATTTCACACATTTTGAAACTCTTCATATTTTTCACACCTTTTCAGACTCTTCATGTTTTTAAACACCGTTTCATGCTCTTCCTATTTTTCAAACCGTTTCATGGTCCTCATATTTGTTACACCTTTTGAAGCTCTTCATATTTTTCACACCTTTTCAGGCTCTTCATGTTTTTGAACACCGCTTCATGCTCCTCCTATTTTTCAGACCAATACATGCTCCTCATATTTTTGAAACCTTTTGAAGCTCTTTATATTTGTCACACCTTTTCAGGCTCTTCATATTTTTGAACACCGCTTCATGGTCCTCCTATTTTTCAGACCGTTTCATGCTCCTCATGTATTTCACCCCTTTTGAAGCTCTTCATATTTTCCATACCTTTGCAGGCTCTTCATGTTTTTCAAAACCGCTTCATTCTCCTCCTATTTTTCAGACCGTTTCATGCTCCTCATATTTTTGAAACCTTTTGAAGCTCTTCATATTTTTCACACCATTTCAGGCTCTTCATGTTTTTCAACACAGTTTCATGCCCTCATATTTTTCAGACCGTTTCATGCTCCTCCTATTTTTGAGACCGTATCATGCTCCTCATATTTTTGACACGTTTTGAAGCTCTTCATATTTTTCACACCTTTTCAGGCTCTTCATGTTTTTGAACACCGTTTCATGCTCCTCCTAATTTTCAGACCTTTTCATGCTCCTCATATTTTTGACACCTTTTGAAGCTCTTCATAATTTTCACACCTTTCCAGGACTTTATGTTTTTCAACACCATTTCATGCTCCTCCTATTTTTCAGACCGTTTCATGCACTTCATATTTTTGACACCTTTTGAAGCTTCATATATTTCACACATTTTCTGGCTCTTCATGTTTTTCTATACCGCTTCATTCTCCTCCTAATTTTAAGACTGTTTCATGCTCTTCATAATTTTGGCACCTTTTGAAGCTCTTCATATTTTTCACACCTTTTCAGGCTCTTCATGTTTTTCAACACCGCTTCATGCTCCTCCTATTTTTCAGACCGGTTCATGCTCCTCATATTTTTGACACCTTTTAAAGCTCTTCATATTTTTCACACCTTTTCAGGCTCTTCACGTTTTTCAACCCCGCTTCATGTTCCTTCTATTTTTCAGACCGTTTCATGCATCTCATATTTTTGACTCCTTTTAAGTTCTTCATATATTTCACACATTTTCAGGCTCTTCATGTTTTTCAACACCGTTTCATGCTCCTCCTATTCATCAGACCATTTCATGCTCCTCCTATTTTTCAGACAGTTTCATGCTCTTCATATTTTTGACACCTTTTGAAGCTCTTCATATATTTCACACCTTTTCAGGCTGTTCATGTTTTTGAACACCGTTTCATACTCCTCATATTTTTCAGACCATATCATGCTCTTCATATTTTTGACACCTTTTGAAGCTCTTCATATTTTTCACACCTTTTCAGACTCTTCATGTTTTTCAACGTCGCTTCATGCTCCTCCTATTTTTCAGACCGTTTCATGCTCTTCATATTTTTGACACCTTTTGAAACTCTTCATATATTTCACACATTTTCAGACTCTTCATGTTTTTGAACACAGTTTCATGCTCCTCCTATTTTTTTGACCGTTTCATGCTCTTCATATTTTTGCCTACTTTTGAAGCTCTTCATATTTTTCACACTTTTTCAGGCTCTTCATGGTTTTCTACACCGCTTCATGCTCCTCATATTTTTCACACCTTTTGAAGCTCTTCATATTTTTCAAACCTTTTCAGGCTTTCATGTTTTTCAGCACCAGTTCATGCTCCTCCTATTTTTCAGACCGTTTCATGCTCCTCATATTCTTGACACCTTTTGAAGCTCTTCATATTTTGCACACCTTTTCAGGCTCTTCATGTTTTTCAGCACCAGTTCATGCTCCTCCTATTTTTCAGACCGTTTCATGCTCATTTCATTTTTTACACCTTTTGAAGCTCTTCATATTTTGCACACCTTTTCAGGCTCTTCAGGTTTTTCAGCTCCACTTCATGCTCCTCCTATTTTTCAGACCGTTTCATGCTCCTCATATTTTTCACACCTTTTGAAGCTCTTCATATTTTTCAAACCTTTTCAGGGTCTTCATGTTTTTCAGCACCAGTTCATGCTCCTCCTATTTTTCAGACCGTTACATGCTCATCTCATTTCTTACACATTTTGAAGCTCTTCATATTTTGCACACCTTTTCAGGCTCTTCAGGTTTTTGAACACCACTTCATGCTCTTCCTGTTTTTCAGACCGTTTCTTTCTCCTCATATATTTGACACATTTTGAAGCTGTTCATATTTTTCACACCTTGTCAGGCTCTTCAAGTTTTTGAACACCGCTTCATGCTCCTCCTATTTTTCAGACCATTTCATGCTCGTCATATTTTTCACACCTTTTAAAGCTCTTCATATTTTTCACACCTTTTCAGGCTCTTCATGTTTTTCAACACCACTTCATGCTACTGCTATTTTTCAGACCGTTTAATACTCCTCCAATTTTTGACATTTTTTAAGGCTCTTCATATTTTTCACACCTTTTCAGGCTCTTCATGTTTTTGAACACGGTTTCATGATCCTCCTATTTTTCAGAAAGTTTCATGCTCCTCATATTTTTGACACCTTTTAAACCTCTTCATATTTTTCACACCTTTTCAGGCTCTTCATGTTTTTCAACACCGGTTCATGCTCCTCCTCTTTTTCAGAAAGTTTCATGCTCCTCATATTTTTGAAACCTTTTGAAGCTCTTCATATTTTTCTCACATTTTCAGGCTCTTCCCGTTTTTCAACACCATTTCATGCTCCTCTTATTTTTCAGACCGTTTCATGTTGCTCCTATTTTTCAGACCGTTTCATGATCCTCATATTTTTGAAAACTTTTGAAGCTCTTCATATTTTTCACACCTTTTCTTGCTCTTCAAGATTTTCAACATGGCTTCATGCTCCTCCTTTTTTTCAGACCGTTTCATGCTCATCTCATTTTTGACAGCTTTTGAAGCTCTTCATATTTTTCACACCTTTTCAGGCTCTTCATGTTTTTCAGCACCAGTTCATGCTCCTCCTATTTTTCAGACCGTTTCATGCTCATCTCATTTTTACACCTTTTGAAGCTCTTCATATTTTTCACACCTTTTCAGGCTCTTCATGTTTTTGAACACCGCTTCATGCTCCTCCTATTTTTCAGACCAATACATGCTCCTCATATTTTTGAAACCTTTTGAAGCTCTTTATATTTGTCACACCTTTTCAGGCTCTTCATATTTTTGAACACCGCTTCATGGTCCTCCTATTTTTCAGACCGTTTCATGCTCCTCATGTGTTTCACCCCTTTTGAAGCTCTTCATATTTTCCATACCTTTGCAGGCTCTTCATGTTTTTCAAAACCGCTTCATTCTCCTCCTATTTTTCAGACCGTTTCATGCTCCTCATATTTTTGAAACCTTTTGAAGCTCTTCATATTTCTCACACCATTTCAGGCTCTTCATGTTTTTCAACACAGTTTCATGCCCTCATATTTTTCAGACCGTTTCATGCTCCTCCTATTTTTGAGACCGTATCATGCTCCTCATATTTTTGACACGTTTTGAAGCTCTTCATATTTTTCACACCTTTTCAGGCTCTCCATGTTTTTCATCAGCAATTCATGCTCCTCCAATATTTGAGGCCGTTTCATGCTCCTCATATTTTTGACACCTTTTGAAGCTCTTCATATTTTTCACACCTTTTCAGGCTCATCATGTTTTTGCACACCGCTTCATGATCCTCATATTTTTCACATCGTTTCATGCTCCTCATATTTTTCACACCTTTTGATGCTCTTCATATATTTCACACCTTTTCAGGCTCTTTATGTTTTTGAACACCACTTCATGCTCCTCATATGTTTCAGACCGTTTCATGCTCCTCATATTTTTGACACGTTTTGGGGCTCTCATATTTTTCACACCATTCCAGGCTCTTCATATTTTTGAACACCGTTTCATGCTCCTCCTATTTTTCAGACCGTTTCATGCTCCTCATATTTTTGACACCTTTTGAAGCTCTTCATATTTTTCATACCTTTTCAGGCTCTCCATATTTTTGAACACTGCATCATGCTCCTCCTATTTTTGAGACCGTTTCATGCTCCTCATAATTTTGACACCTTTTGAAGCTCTTCATATTTGTCACACCTTTTCAGGCTCTTTATGTTTTTGAACACCGCTTTATCCTCCTCCTATTTTTCAGACCGTTCCCTGCTCTTCATATTTTTCAAACCTTTTGAAGCTCTTCATATTTTTCACACCTTTTCAGGCTCTTCATATTTTTAAACACCGCTTCATGCTTCTTCTGTTTTTCAGACCGTTTCACGTTCCTCATATTTTTGACACCTTTTGAAGCTCTTCATATTTTTCATACCTTTTCAGGCTCTCCATATTTTTGAACACCGCTTCATGCTCCTCCTTTTTTGAGACCGTTTTATGCTCCTCATATTTTTGACACCATTTGAAGCTCTTCATATTTGTCACACCTTTTCAGGCTCTTCATGTTTTTGAACACCGCTTTATCCTCCTCCTATTTTTCAGCCCGTTCCCTGCTCTTCATATTTTTCAAACCTTTTGAAGATCTTCATATTTTTCACACCTTTTCAGGCTCTTCATGTTTTTAAACACCGCTTCATGCTCCTTCTGTTTTTCAGACCGTTTCATGTTCCTCATATTTTTGACACCTTTTGAAGCTCTTCATATTTTTCATACCTTTTCAGGCTCTCCATATTTTTGAACACCGCTTCATGCTCCTCCTATTTTTGAGACCGTTTCATGCTCCTCATATTGTTGACACCTTTTGAAGCTCTTCATATTTGTCACACCTTTTCAGGCTCTTCATGTTTTTGAACACCGCTTTATCCTCCTCCTATTTTTCAGACCGTTCCATGCTCTTCATATTTTTCAAAATTTTTGAAGCTCTTCATATTTTTCACACCTTTTCAGGCTCTTCATGTTTTTAAACACCGCTTCATGCTCTTCCTATTTTTCAGACCGTTTCATGCTCCTCATATTTTTCCCACCTTTTGATGCCGTTCTATTTCTCACACCTTTTCAGGCTCTTCATGTTTTTCAACACTACTTCATGCTCCTCCTATTTTTCAGACCGTTTCAGGCTCCTCATATTTTTGACACCTTTTGAAGCTCTTCATATTTGTCACACCTTTTCAGGGTCTTCATGTTTTTGAACACCGCATTATCCTCCTCCTATTTTTCAGACCGTTCCATGCTCTTCATATTTTTCAAACCTTTTGAAGCTCTTCATATTTTTCACACCTTTTCATGCTCTTCATGTTTTTCAACACCGCTTCATGCTCCTCCTATTTTTCAGACCGTTTCATGCTCCTCATATTTTTGACACCTTTTGAAGCTCTTCATATATTGCACACCTTTTCAGGCTCTTCATGTTTTTCAGCACCAGTTCATGCTCCTCCTATTTTTCAGACCGTTTCATGCTCATCTCATTTTTTACACCTTTTGAAGCTCTTCATATTTTGCACACCTTTTCAGGCTCTTCATGTTTTTCAACACAACTTCATGCCTCTCCTGTTTTTCAGACCGTTTCATGCTCCTCATATTTTTGACACCTTTTAAAGCTCTTCATATTTCTCACAACTTTTTAGGCTCTTCATATTTTTGAACACCGCTTCATGCTCCTCCTATTTTTCATAGAGTTCCATGCTCCTCATGTATTTCACATCTTTTGAAGCTCTTCATATTTCTCACAAATTTTTAGGCTCTTCATGTTTTTCCACACCATTTCATGCTTCTCCTATTTTTCGGACTGTTTCATGCTCCTCATATATTTCACACCTTTTGAAGCTCTTCATATTTTTCACACCTTTTCAGGCTCTTCATGTTTTTCAACACCACTTCATGCTTCTCCTATTTTTCAGACCGTTTCATGCTCCTCATGTATTTCACACCTTTTGAAGCTCTTCATAATTTTCACACCTTTTAAGTCTCTTCATGTTTTTGAACACCATTTCATGCCGCTTCTATTTTTCAGGCCGTTTCATGCTCCTCATATTTTTCACACCTTTTGAAGCTCTTCATATTTGTCACACCTTTTCAGGGTCTT
This sequence comes from Dama dama, assembly GCF_033118175.1. Taxonomy (NCBI): domain Eukaryota; kingdom Metazoa; phylum Chordata; class Mammalia; order Artiodactyla; family Cervidae; genus Dama; species Dama dama. The sequence goes on along the minus strand of NC_083712.1, from coordinate 5,676,356 downwards.
CATGTTTTTGAACACCGCATTATCCTCCTCCTATTTTTCAGACCGTTCCATGCTCTTCATATTTTTCAAACCTTTTGAAGCTCTTCATATTTTTCACACCTTTTCATGCTCTTCATGTTTTTCAACACCGCTTCATGCTCCTCCTATTTTTCAGACCGTTTCATGCTCCTCATATTTTTGACACCTTTTGAAGCTCTTCATATATTGCACACCTTTTCAGGCTCTTCATGTTTTTCAGCACCAGTTCATGCTCCTCCTATTTTTCAGACCGTTTCATGCTCATCTCATTTTTTACACCTTTTGAAGCTCTTCATATTTTGCACACCTTTTCAGGCTCTTCATGTTTTTCAACACAACTTCATGCCTCTCCTGTTTTTCAGACCGTTTCATGCTCCTCATATTTTTGACACCTTTTAAAGCTCTTCATATTTCTCACAACTTTTTAGGCTCTTCATATTTTTGAACACCGCTTCATGCTCCTCCTATTTTTCATAGAGTTCCATGCTCCTCATGTATTTCACATCTTTTGAAGCTCTTCATATTTCTCACAAATTTTTAGGCTCTTCATGTTTTTCCACACCATTTCATGCTTCTCCTATTTTTCGGACTGTTTCATGCTCCTCATATATTTCACACCTTTTGAAGCTCTTCATATTTTTCACACCTTTTCAGGCTCTTCATGTTTTTCAACACCACTTCATGCTTCTCCTATTTTTCAGACCGTTTCATGCTCCTCATGTATTTCACACCTTTTGAAGCTCTTCATAATTTTCACACCTTTTAAGTCTCTTCATGTTTTTGAACACCATTTCATGCCGCTTCTATTTTTCAGGCCGTTTCATGCTCCTCATATTTTTCACACCTTTTGAAGCTCTTCATATTTTTCACACCTTTTCAGGCTCTTCATGTTTTTGAACACCACTTCATGATCCTCCTATTTTTCAGACCATTTCATGCTCTTCATATTTTGACACCTCTTGAAGCTCTTCATATTTTTCACACCTTTTCAGGCTCTTCATGTCTTTCCACACCACCTCATTCTTCTCCTATTTTTCAGACCATTACATGCTCCTCATGAATTTCACACCTTTTGAAGCTCTTCATATTTTTCACACCTTTTCAGGCTCTTCATGTTTTTTATCACCGTTTCATGCTCCTATTTTTCAGACCGTTTCATGCTCCTCGTATTTTTGACACATTTTGAAGCTCTTCATATTTTTCACAAGTTTTCAGGCTCTTCATGATTTGGAACACCGCTTCATGATCCTCCTATTTTTAAGACCATTTCATGCTGTTCATATTTTTAACACATTTTACGCTCTTCATATTTTTCACACCTTTTGAGGCTCTTCATGTTTTTCAACACCGTTTCGTGCTGCTTCTCTATTTCAGACCTTTTCATGCTCCTCATATTTTTTACAACTTTTGAAGCTCTTCATATTTTTAACACCTTTTCAGGCTCTTTTTTTGTTTTGAAAACCGCTTCATGCTCCTCCTAATTTTCAGACCGTTTCATCCTCCTCATATTTTTGACACCTTTTGAAGCTCTTCATATTTTTCACACCTTTTCAGGCTCTTCATGTATTTGATCACCGTTTCTTTCTCCTCCTATTTTTCAGACCGTTTCATGCTCCTCATATTTTGACACCTTTTGAAGCTCTTCATATTTTTCACACCCCTTCAGGCTCTTCATGTTTTTTAACACCACTTCATGCTCCTCCTATTTGTCAGACCGTTTCATGCTCCTCATATTTTTCACACCTTTTGAAGCTCTTCATAATTTTCACACCCTTTCAGGCTATTTATGTTTTTCAACACCACTTCATGCTCCCCCTATTTTTCAGACCGTTTCATGATCCTCATATTTTTGACACCTTTTGAAGCTCTTCATATTGTTCACACCTTTTCCGGCTCTTCATGTTTTTCAACACCATTTCATGCTCCTCCTATTTTTCAGACCGTTTCATGCTCCTCATATTTTTGACACCTTTTGAAGCTTTTCATATTTTTCACACCTTTTCAGGCTCTTCATGTTTTTCAACACCACTTCATGCTCCTCCTATTTTTCAGACCGTTTCATGCTCCTCATATTTTTGACACCTTTTGAAGCTCTTCATAATTGTCACACACTTTCAGGCTCTTCATGTTTTTCAACACCACTTCATGCTCCTGCTATTTTTCTGACCGTTTCATGCTCCTCATATTGTTGACACCTTTTGAAGCTCTTCATATTTTTCACACCTTTTCAGGCTCTTCATGTTTTTGAACACCACTTCATGCTCCTTCTATTTTTCAGACCGTTTCATGCTCCTCATATGTTTCACTCCTTTTTCAGGCTCTTCATGATTTTCAACAACACTTCATGCTCCTCCTATTTTTCAGACCATTTCATGCTCCTCCTATTTTTCAGACCGTTTCATGCTCCTCATATTTTGACACCTTTTGAAGCTCTTCATATTTTTCACCTTTTCAGGCTCTTCATATTTTTCAACACTGCTACATGCTTCTCCTATATTTCCGACCGTTTCATGCTCCTCATATTTTTGATACCTCTTGAAGCTCTTCATATTTTTCACACCTTTTCAGGCTCTTCATGTTTTTCAGCACCGCTTCATGCTCCTCCTATTTTCCAGACCGTTTCATGCTCCTCATATTTTTGACACCTTTGAAGCTCTTCATATATTTCAAACCTTTTCAGGCTCTTCATGTTTTTCCACACCAATTCATGCTTCTCTTATTTTTCAGACCATTTCATGCTCCTTCTATTTTTCAGAGAGTTTCATGCTCCTCATTTATTTCTCACCTTTTGAAGCTCTTCATATTTTTCACACATTTTCAGGCTCTTCATGTTTTTCCACACCAATTCATGCTTCTCCTATTTTTCAGCCCGTTTCATGCTCCTCATGTATTTCACACCTTTTGAAGCTCTTCATATTTTTCACACCTTTTCAGGCTCTTCACGTTTTGATCACCATTTCATGCTCCTGTATTTTTCAGACCGTTTCATGCTCATCTCATTTTTCACACCTTTTAAAGCTCTTCATATATTTCACACATTTTAAAGCTCCTCATATTTTTCACACCTTTTCAGGCTCTTCATGTTTTTCAACACCACTTCATGCTCCTCCTATTTTTCAGACCGTTTCATGCTCCTCATATTTTTGACATCTTTAGAAACTCTTCATATCTTTCACAGCTTTGCAAGCTCTTCATATTTTTCACACCTTCTCAGGCTCTTCATGTATTTGAGCACAGCTTCATGCTCCTCCTATTTTTCAGACCGTTTCATGCTCCTTATATTTTTGACACATTTTGAAGTTCTTCATATTTTTCAAACTTTTCAGGCTCTTCATCGTTTTCAACACCACTTCATGCTCTTCCTATTTTTCAGACCGTTTCATGCTCCTCATATGTTTCACACCTTTTGAAGCTCTTCATGTTTTTTAACACCTTTTCATGCTCCTCCTATATTTCAGACCGTTTCATGCTCCTTATATTTTTGACACCTTTTGAAGCACTTCATATTTTTCACACCTTTTCAGGCTCTTCATATTTTTCAACACCACTTCATGCTTCTCCAATTTTTCAGACCGTTTCATGCTCCTCATATATTTGACACATTTTGAAGCTCTTCATATTTTTCACACCTTTTCAGGCTCTTCATGTTTTTGAACACCATTTCATGCTGCTCCTATTTTTCAGACCGTTTCATGCTCCTCATATTTTTGACACGTTTTGGGGCTCTAAATATTTTTCACACGTTTCCAGGCTCTTCATATTTTTGAACACCGTTTAATGCTCCTCCTATTTTTCAGACCGTTTCTTGCTCCTCATATTTTTGAAACATTTTGAAGCTCTTCATATTTTTCACACCTTTTGAAGCTCTTCATATATTTCACACCTTTCCAGGCTATTCATTTTTTCAACACCACTTCATGCTCCTCCTATTTTTCAGACCGTTTCTTGCTCCTCATATTTTTGACTCCGTTTAATGTTCCTCCTATTTTTCAAACCGTTTCATGCTCCTCATATGTTTCACACCTTTTTCAGGCTCTTCATGGTTTTCTACACCACTTCATGCTCCTCCAATTTTTCAGACCATTTCATGTTCCTCATATTTTTGACACCTTTTGAAGCTCTTCATATATTTCACACGTTTCCAGGCTATTCATTTTTTCAACACCACTTCATGCTCCTCCTATTTTTCAGATCGTTTCATGCTCCTCATATTTTTGACACCTTTTGAAGCTCTTCATACTTTTCACACCTTTCCAGGCTCTTCATGTTTTTGAACACCGTTTAATGCTCCTCCTATTTTTCAGACCGTTTCTTGCTCCTCATATTTTTGACACCGTTTAATGCTCCTCCTATTTTTCAGACCGTTTCATGCTCCTCATATGTTTCACTCCTTTTTCAGGCTCTTCATGATTTTCAACAACACTTCATGCTCCTCCTATTTTTCAGACCATTCCATGCTCCTCCTATTTTTCAGACCGTTTCATGCTCCTCATATTTTGACACCTTTTGAAGCTCTTCATATTTTTCACCTTTTCAGGCTCTTCATATTTTTCAACACAGCTTCATGCTCCTCATATTTTTCAGACCATTTCATTCTCCTCATATTTTTGATACCTTTTGAAGCTCTTCATATTTTTCACACCTTTTCAGGCTCTTCATGTTTTTCAGCACCGCTTCATGCTCCTCCTATTTTTCAGACCGTTTCATGCTCCTCATATTTTTGACAACTTTTACAGCACTTCATATTTTTCACACCTTTTCAGGCTCCTCATGTTTTTCAACACCGATTCATGCTCCTCCTGTTTTTCAGACCGTTTCATGCTCCTCATATTTTTGAGACCTTTTGAAGCTCTTCATATTTTTCATACCTTTTCAGGCTTTTCATGTTTTTCAACACCGCTTCATGCTCCGCCTATTTTTCAAACCGTTTCATGCTCCTCATATGTTTCACACCTTTTTCATGCTCTTCATGGTTTTCAACACCACTTCATGCTCCTCCTATTTTTCAGACCGTTTCATGTTTCTCATATGTTTGACACAGTTTGAAGCTCTTCATATTTTTCACAACTGTTGAGGCTCTTCATGTTTTTGAAAACAGTTTCTTGCTCCTCATGTTTTTCAGACCCTTTCACCCTCCTCATATTTTTGACACATTTTTGAAGCTCTTCATTTTTTTCACACCTTTCCAGGCTCTTCAAGTGTATGAACACCGTTTCATGATCCTCCTATTTTTCAGACCGTTTCATGCTCCTCATATATTTGACACCTTTTGAAGTTCTTCATATTTTGCACACGTTTTCAGGCTCTTCATGTTTTTCAACACCACTTCATGCTCCTCCCATTTTGCAGACCGTTTCATGCTCCTTATATTTTTGACACCTTTTGAAGTTCTTCATATTTTTCACACCTTTCAGACTCTTCATGGTTTTCAACACCACTTCATGCTCTTCCTATTTTTCAGACCGTTTCATGCTCCTCATATGTTTCACACCTTTTGAAGCTCTTCATGTTTTTTAACCCCTTTCTTGCTCCTCCTATATTTCATACCGTTTCATGCTCCTTATTTTTGACACCTTTTGAAGCTCTTCATATATTTCACACCTTTTCAGGCTCTTCGTATTTTACAACAACACTTCATGCTCCTCCTATGTTTCAGACTGTTTCATGCTCCTCATATTTTTGACACAGTTTGAAGCTCTTCACATTTTTCACACCTTTTGAGGCTCTTCATGTTTTTGAAAACAGTTTCTTGCTCCTCATATTTTTCAGACCGTTTCACCCTCTATATTTTTGACACCTTTTTGAAGCTCTTCATATTTTTGACAACTTTTCAGGCTCTTCATGTTTTTCAACACCACTTCAAGCTCCTTCTATTTTTCAGACCGTTTCTTGCTCCTCATATTTTTGACACCTTTGAGGCTCTTCACATATTTCACACTGTTTCAGGCTCTTTATGTTTTTTAACACCGCTTCATGCTCCTCCTAATTTTCAGACCGTTTCATTCTCTTCATATTTTTGACACCTTTTGAAGCTCTTCATATTTTTCACACTTTTTCAGGCTCTTCATGTTTTTCAAACCGCTTCATGCTCCTCCTATTTTTCAGACCGTTTCATGCTTCTCCTATTTTTCAGACCGTTTCATGCTCCCCATATTTTTGACGCCTTTTGAAGCTCTTCATATTTTTCACACCTTTTTAGGCTCTTCATGTTTTTCAGCACCACTTCATGCTCCTCCTATTTTTCAGACCGTTTCATGCTCCTCATATTTTTGACACCTTTTGAAGCTCTTCATATTTTTCACACCTTTTCAGGCTCTTCATGTTTTTGAACACCGTTTCATGCTCCTCTTATTTTTCAGACCGTTTCTTGCTCCTCATATTTTTGACACCTTTGAATCTATTCATATTTTTCACACTTTTTGAAGCTCTTCATATATTTCACACGTTTTAAGACTCTTCATGTTTTTCAACACTGCTTCATGCTCCTCCTATTTTTCAGACCGTTTCATGCTCCTCTTATTTTTGACACGTTTTGAGGCTCTTCATATATTTCACACCTTTACAGGCTCTTCATGTTTTTGAACACTGTTTTATGCTCCTACTATTTTTCAGACCGTTTCATGCTCCTCATATTTTTGACACCTTTTGAAGCTCTTCATATTTTTCACACCTTTTCAGACTCTTTATTTTTTGAACACCGCTTCATGCTCCTCCTATTTTTCAGACCATTTCTTGCTCCTCATATATTTGACACCTTTTGAAGCTGTTCATATTTTTCACATCTTTTCAGGTTTTCATGTTTTTCAACACCGCTTCATGCTCCTCCTATTTTTCAGACCATTTCATGCTCCTCATGTATTTCACATTATTTGAAGCTCTTCATATTTTTCACACCTTTTGAATCTCTTCATATTTTTCACACCTTTTGAAGCTCTTCATATTTTCACACCTTTTCAGGCTCTTCATGTTTTTGAACACCGTTTCATGCCCCTCTATATTTCAGACTGTTTCATGCTCCTCATATTTTTGACCGCTTTTGAAGCTCTTCATATTTTTCACACCTTTTGAGGCTCTTCATATTTTTCACACGTTTTCAGGCTCTTCATGTTTTTGAACACCGTTTCATGCTGCTCCTATTTTTCAGACCGTTTCATGCTTCTCATATTTTTGACACCTTTGAAGCTCTTCATATTTTTCACACCTTTTCAGGCTCTTCATGTTTTTCAACACCGCTTCATGGTCCTCCTATTTTTCAGACCCTTTCATGCTCCCATATTTTTGACACCTTTTGAAGCTCTTCATATTTTTCACAGCTTTTCATGCTCTTCATGTTTTTCAACACTGCTTCATGCTCCTCCTATTCTTCAGAGAGTTTCATGCTCCTCATGTGTTTCACACCTTTTGAAGCTGTTCATATTTTTCACACATTTTCATGCTCTTAATGTATTTGAACACCGCTACAATCCTCCTCCTTTTCTTCAGACCGTTTCATGCTCCTCATATTTTTCACACCTTTTGAAGCTCTTCATATTTTTAACACCTTTTCAGGCTCTTCATTTTTTTGAACACCGCTTCATGCTCCTTCTATTTTTCAGACCGTTTTTTGCTCCTCATATATTTGACACCTTTTGAAGCTGTTCATATTTTTCACATCTTTTCAGGTTTTCATGTTTTTCAACACCGCTTCATGCTCCTCCTATATTTCAGACCATTTCATGCTCCTCATGTATTTCACATTATTTGAAGCTCTTCATATTTTTCACACCTTTTGAATCTCTTCATATTTTTCACACCTTTTGAAGCTCTTCATATATTTCACACCTTTTGAAGCTCGTCAAATTTTTCACAACTTTTCAGGCTCTTCATGTTTTGAACACCGCTTCATGCTCCTCCTATTTTTCAGACCTTTTCATATTCCTCCTATTTTTCAGATCATTTCATGCTCCTCATATTTTTGACACCTTTTGAAGCTCTTCATATTTTTCACACCTTTTCAGGCTCTTCATGTTTTTCAACACCGCTTCATGCTCCTCGTATGTTTAGAACTTTTAATGCTCCTCATAATTTTGACACCTTTTGCAGCTCTTCATATTTTTCACACTTTTTCTGGCTCTTCATATTTTTCAACACCACTTCATGCTCCTCCTATGTTTAGAACTTATAATGCTCCTCATAATTTTGACACCTTTTGAAGCTCTTCATATTTTCACACCTTTTCAGTCTCTTCATGTTTTGAACACCGCTTCATGATCCTCCTATTTTTCGACCGTTTCATGCTCTGCATATATTTCACACCTTTTGAAGCTCTTCATATTTTTCACACCTTTTCTGGTTCTCATGTTTTTGAACACAGCTTCATGCTTCTGCTATTTTTCAAACCGTTTCATGCTCCTCATATATTTCACACCTTTTGAAGCTCTTCATATTTTTCACACCTTTTCAGGCTCTTCATCTTTTTCGACATCACTTCATGCTCCTCCTATTTCTCAGACGATTTCAGGCTCCTCCTATTTTTGACAGCTTTTGAATCTCTTCATATTTTTCACACCTTTTCATGATCTTCATGTTTTTCAACACCATGTCATGCTCGTCCTATTTTTCAGACGGTTTCATGCTCCTCATATTTTTCACACCTTTAAAGCTCTTCATATTTTTCACACATTATAAGGCTCTTCATATTTTTCAACACCGTGTCATGCTCCTGCTATTTTTCAGAAGGTTTCATGCTCCTCATAATTTTCACAACTTTAAAGCTCTTCATATTTTTCACACCTTTTAAGGCTCTTCATGTTTTTGAACACCATTTCATGCACCTCATATTTTGACAACTATTGAAACTCTTCATATTTTTCAGACCGTTTCATGCTCCTCATATTTTGACACCTTTTGAAGCTCTTCATATATTTCACAGATTTTCAGGCTCTTCAGGTTTTTGAACATCGTTTCATGCTCCTCCTATTTTTCAGAACGTTCCATGCTCCTCATATTTTTCACACCTTTTGCATCTCTTCATATTTTTCACACCTTTTCTGGTTCTTCATATTTTTAAACACCACTTAATCCTCCTCCTATGTTTAGAACGTTTAATGCTCTTAATAATTTTGTCACCTTTTGCAGCTCTTCATATTTTTCACACTTTTTCTGGCTCTTCATATTTTTAACACCACTTTATGCTCCTCCTATGTTTAGAACGTTTAATGCTCCTCATAATTTTGACACCTTTTGAAGCTCTTCATATTTTTCACACCTTTTGAGGCTCTTCATATTTTTCACACGTTTTCAGGCTCTTCATGTTTTTGAACACCGTTTCATGCTGCTCCTATTTTTCAGACCGTTTCATGCTCCTCCTATTTTTCAGACCGTTTCATGCTTCTCATATTTTTGACACCTTTGAAGCTCTTCATATTTTTCACACCTTTTCAGGCTCTTCATGTTTTTCAACACCGCTTCATGGTCCTCCTATTTTTCAGACCCTTTCATGCTCCCATATTTTTGACACCTTTTGAAGCTCTTCATATTTTTCACAGCTT